>NC_092045.1:50193422-50330922 GCF_003086295.3 Arachis hypogaea
CAACGGCGTTGGAAAGTAGACATCCTGGGCTTTCCAGCAAAATATGATAGTCCATACTTTGCCCAAGATTTAATGGCCCAAACCGGCGTTCAAAGTCACCCTCAGGAATTCCAGCGTTAAACGCCGGAACTGGCACAAGAATGGGAGTTAAACGCCCAAACTGGCACCAAAGCTGGCGTTTAACTCCAAGAGGAGTCTCTACACGAAAATGCTTCATTGCTCAGCCCAAGCACACACCAAGTGGGCCCGGAAGTGGATTTTTATGTCATTTACTCATCTCTGTACACCCTAGGCTACTAGTTATCTATAAGTAGGACATTATACTATTGTATTTGAAATCTTGGTTCTTCTGGTTGCCTCTCTGGGGCCGAAGCCAATGATCACACTATCACTTATGTATTTTCAACGGTGGAGTTTCTACACACCATAGATTAAGGTGTGGAGCTCTGCTGTACCTCGAGTATTAATGCAATTACTATTGTTCTTCTATTCAATTCCGCTTGTTCTTGTTCTAAGATATCACTTGTTCTTCAACTTGATGAATGTGATGATCCGTGACACTCATCATCATTCTCACCTATGAACGTGTGCTGACAACCACCTCCGTTCTACCTTCGATTGGGTGAATATCTCTTGGATTCCTGATACACGATGCATGGTTGATCGCCTGACAACCGAGTGCTCGCCTGACAAACGAGCCAGCCATTCCGTGAGATCAGAGTCTTCGTGGTATAGGCTAGAACTGATGGCGGCATTCAAGAGAATCTGGAAGGTTTAACCTTGTCTGTGGTATTCTGAGTAGGATTCAATGATTGAATGACTGTGACGTGCTTCAAACTCCTGAGGGCGGGGCGTTAGTGACAGACGCAAAAGAATCACTGGATTCTATTCCGGCCTGATCGAGAACCGACAGATGGATAGCCGTGCCGTGACAGGGTGCGTTGAACATTTCCACTGAGAGGATGGGAGGTAGCCACTGACAACGGTGAAACCCTTGCTTAAGCTTGCCATGGAAAGGAAGAAGAAGGATTGGATGAAGACAGTAGGAAAGCAGAGAGACGGAAGGGAAGGCATCTTCATACGCTTATCTGAAATTCCTACCAATGAATTACATAAGTATCTCTATCTTTATCTTTATGTTTTATGCGTTTATCACCATACCCATTTGAGTTTGCCTGACTAAGATTTACAAGGTGACCATAGCTTGCTTCATACCAACAATCTCTGTGGGATCAACCCTTACTCGCGTAAGGTTTATTACTTGGACGACCCAGTACACTTGCTGGTTAGTTGTGCGAAGTTGTGTTTATGCCATGGTATTGAACACCAAGTTTTTGGATTCATTACCGGGGATTATTTGATTTGTGAAAAGTATTGATCACAATTTTGCGCTATCACCAGACTCAGAGACAATTTTCTCAAACCAGATAGCTCTATAGTGCTACCAACCATTGCCAAAATCAACATCCAGAAAAAAACATACTTTCTGAGTTCATGGTTTTAAATGACTCTATGGCCTATAACATCATCCTAGGGAGGAAGACAATCAATGACCTCTCTCCCACCATATTCACTAAATTCCTAAATGTGAAGTTCCAAGCGGATGACAGAACCATAGGAACCATACACGGTGATAGGTCATCGGTGTGGAGTGCGACAACACTATCCTAGTTCTCTGAAAATGGTCCCGAGATGCTGCGGAAATTTTCCTTGCCGAGCTGGACACCCGACAATGATCAGCCCTAACCAGAATCGGAGGGAGACATGGAAAAGCTACAAATAGGACAAACCAAGGATGAGTTCACCTTCATCAACAAAAACCTTCCCTTTAACCTAAAAGGGGAACTCATGGAACGTCTGAAGGAAAACAAAGACATCTTCACCTTCACTCTTGCCGACATGCCGAGAATAGACCTGGACCTGATGTCTCACCAGCTAACCATAGACCCCAAGTCGAAGCTGGTAGCCCAGAGGATAAAGAAGATGTCCTCTGACCAGAAAAATGAAGCTAAAAAGCAAGTCAAGAGCCTACTCTAAGCTGGCTTCATCTGAGAACTACCTTACACAACTTGGCTAGCGAATGTCGTGTTGGTAAAGAAAGCAAACGTCAAATGGAGAATGTACATCGACTACATGGAATTAAACAAAGCTTATCCAAAAGACATCTTTTCCCTGCCAAGCATCGTCGCCTTGGGACATTAATACCTCAGTTTCATGTACACATATTCGGGGTACAACTAGATACCCATGCACAAGCTGGACGAAGAAAAATTGGCATTCGTAGCACCCGAAGGTACATACTGCTACATAGTCATGCCCTTCAGGCTAAAAAGTGCAGGTGCTACATACCAAAGACTCATCATAAAGATCTTCAAAGACCTCTTAGGAATAAAACTGGAATTTTACATTGATGACAAGCTAGCCAAAATAGAAAGGAGGAAAAAGCTTATTGATGATCTCAAACTTATATTAGGTACTATAAGGAGACACTGGATGCTCCTTAACCCGGCAAAGTGTGCATTCGGAATCGAAGCAGAAAAATTTCTGGGCTTCATGATCACATAACGGGGAAGGTGGATGCCAACCGGAAAAGTGCTAGGCCATCCTCGAGATGAGTAGTTCCGCAAGTCTCTAGGACGTCCAAAGAATGACTGGACGACTAGCCACCCTCTCGTGCTTCCTCAAAGCCTCGGCTCAGAAGGCTATCCCCTTCTTCAAGCTTATGAAAAAGGGTACAAGTTTTAAGTGGGAACTCAAATGCGAAAAAGCCTTCCAACACTTCAAAAAGGTAGCAGAACCTTGATAAGCGGATATTTTATACGCTTTTTGGGGGTAATTTCATGTAGATTTTAGTACGTTGTAGTTAGTTTTTAGTATATTTTTATTAGTTTTTAGGAAAAATTCATATTTCTGGACTTTACTATGAGTTTGTGTGTTTTTCTGTGATTTCAGGTATTTTCTGGCTGAAATTGAGGGAGCTGAGCAAAAATCTGATTTAGGCTGAAAAAGGACTGCTGGTGCTGTTGGATTCTGACCTCCCTACACTCGGAATAGATTTTTTGGAGCTACAGGGGTCCAATTGGCGTGCTCTCAATTGGGTTAGAAAGTATACATCCAGGGCTTTCCAGAAATATATAATAGTTTATACTTTGCGCGAAGATAGACGATGTAAACTGGCGTTTTACTTCAGTCCCATGTTGCAGTCTGGCGTTCAGTGCGAGAAACAGGTTGCAAGTTAGAGTTCAACGCCAGAAATAGGTTACAACCTGGCGTTCGACTCTAGAAACAGCCCAGGCACGTGAGAAGCTTAAGTCTCAGCCCCAGCACACACCAAGTGGGCCCCAGAAGTGGATTTCTGCACTATTCATCTTAGTTTACTCATTTTCTATAAACCTAGGCTACTAGTTTAGTATTTAAACAACTTTTAGAGACTTATTTTGTATCTCATGACATTTGTAGATTTGAATTTTATACTCTTTGATGGCATGGGTCTCTAAACTCCATTGTTGGGGTGAGGAGCTCTGCAGCGTCTCAATGAATTAATGCAATTATTTCTATTTTCCATTCAAACATGCTTATTCCTATCTAAGATGTTCATTCGCTCTTCACTATGAGAAAGGTGATGATCCGTGACACTCATCACCTTCCTCAATCCATGAACGTGTGCCTGACAACCACCTCCGTTCTACTTTAGATTGAGTGAGTATCTCTTAGATTCCTTAATTAGAATTTTTGTGGTATAAGCTAGAATTATTGGCGGCATTCATGAAGATCCGAAACGTCTAAACCTTGTCTATGGTATTCCGAGTAGGATTCTGGGATTGGATGACTGTGATGAACTTCAAACTCGCGAGTGTTGGGCGTAGTGACAGACGCAAAAGGATCAATGGATCTTATTTTGACTTGATCGAGAACCTACAGATGATTAGCCGTGCTGTGACAGAGCATTTGGACCATTTTCACTGAGAGGATGGGAAGTAGCCATTGACAACGGTGACAACCTACATACAGCTTGCCATGGAAGGAGCCTTGCATTTAAGAAAGTGAGGAAGCATTATGTTGCAGGAATTCAGAGGACAAAGCATCTCCAAAACTCCAACATATTCTCCATTATTGCACAATAAGTATTTATTTTATGCCCTTTCACTTTTTACAATTGAACTTGAAAAACACTGTTGTTGGTATCATGACTAAGAATAATAAGATAACCATAGCTTGCTTCAAACCAAAAATCTCCGTGGGATTCGACCTTTACTCACGTAAGGTATTACTTGGACGACCTAGTGCACTTGTTGGTTAGTTGTGTGGATTGCAAAAGTGTTTTTGCAATTTTCGTGCACCAAGTTTTTGGCGCCGTTGTTGGGGATTGTTTGAGTTTGAACAACTAACGGTGAATCTTGTTGCTTAGATTAGGAAAAATTTATCTTTTTGGTTTAGAGTCACTAGAATTTCATTTTCTATTATTCCTTTTTAAAAAAAAAATTCTTCAAAAAAATTTTATTTTTCTTTATTAATTGTTAGTTTTTCGTGAGTTTAGTGTCTTGTTGTAAGTTTGGTGTCAATTGCATGCTTGTCTTTGTCTTTCAATTTTCGAATTGCATGCTCTTTATTTTTCCTTGATCTTCAAATTGTTCTTGTCAATTTTTCTTGTTTAATCTTTGGTTTTTCCTATTCTCTGTGTTTTTCGTGTTTTCCTTGTGCATTTTCAAAATATTTATTTTTAGTTATTAAAAATACCTCTTTTAAACACATTACATTTATAGCTCAATTGGCTAGAGCGTTGGTTTATGTTCTTTGTAATTGGGCATCTTCTTTTTAAAATCTTTTTCAAAAATAATTTTTCTTTGATTGAATCTTGTGCCAAACTTTAAGTTTGGTGTTCTCTTGTTAATTTTCTTTAATTTTCAAAAATTTAATTTGGTTTTCAAAAAAAAATTTTAAGTTTGGTATTCTTTCTTTTGTTATTGTTGTTCTTGTGAATCTTCAAAGTGTTCTTGAGTCTCTCTTTGTGCTTTGATCTTAAAGTTTTTAAGTTTGGTGTCCCTTGGTGTTTTTCCTCCAAAATTTTCGAAAGCAAGGAACATTAGATCTAAAAATTTTAAGTCTTGTGTCTTTTGTGTGTTTTTCTCTTTCATCATAAAATTCAAAATTCAAAAAATTATCTTCTCTAACTATTTTCAAGAAAATTTTTCGAAATTTTCTATAAAAATTCAGATTTCAATTTCAAAAATTTTTAAAATCTTATACTTTTAAGATAACAAAAAAAAATCACATCTTTTTCAAGAAATATCCTAACCACTTTTTCTCTCCTCATTTTTTTAAAAATTTTTAAAATATTTTTTTTAATTTTAATTATATTTTTTATTTTAGTTTTTATTTTATTTTATTTTATTATTTTGAAAATTACTTTTTTATAATAAAATAAAGAAAATAAATCCACATCATCTCCCTTTCTTCATCATGGACCTAAGTGGAAATGAACAGTCCAGAAGGACTCTGTGGTCATATGAGAGTTGTATCTATATACCCTCCATTGGAGTTGTAGTTTTGAGTCGAATCCTCAACTCATTATCATGGTGCAGCAAAGTTGCCAGTATTCTAGACTTCCACAGGAAGAACCTACAGAGTTTCTGGCGCAATTTTTACAAATTGCTGACACAATACATGATAAGGAAGTAGATCAGGATGTCTACAGCTTGTTACTGTTTCCATTTGCTGTAAAAGACCAAGTTAAGAGGTGGTTAAATAACCAACCTAAGGATAGCATAAAGACATGGAAACAGCTGTCAGAAAAATTCCTGAATCACTATTTTCCTCCAAAACGGATGACACAGCTAAGGCTGAGCATCCAAGGCTTCAAACAAGGAGATAATGAATCCCTTTATGATGCTTGGGAGAGATACAGAGAGATGCTAAGAAAATGCCCTTCTGAAATGTTTTCAAAGTGGGTGCAGTTAGACATCTTTTATTATGGGCTTACAGAGAAAGCTCAAATTTCTCTAGACCACTCATCTGGTGGATCAATACACATGAGAAAGACAATAGAAGAAACTCAAGAGCTTATTGATACAGTTGCCAGAAATTAGCATCTGTACCTAAGCAGTGAACCTTCCATCAACAAAGAGGCTAAAATAATAACCGCTGAACTCAGTCCTACAGAACAAGTTACTGAATTCAATCAGCAACTGGATTTTCTAACAAAAAAGCTAGCCGAATTCAAGGAGATACTACAAGAAACAAGAATGGCTAATATGAATATGGAAATATAGTTGAAGTAAACAGAACAGTAGTTATCAAAACAAATAACAGAAAAGTACCAAGCAGGTCATTTGAGAAGTGGAAAAACATTAAATACCTCACTTCAAGGCAGCAGAAAGCCAAGAAATGAACAGACTGATACCCAAAATCCCTCTGAGGACAGTCAGAGCCCAGAGAGGAATAATTCTGGCGCTCAAATGCCAGAAAATTGGTGGGAAGCTGGCATTAAACGTCCAACCCATGCTCAGTCCTGGCATTCAACGCCAGAAACAAGCAAGGAATTGGCGTTGAACGCCTAAAGAAAGCACAGTTCTGGCGTTTAGACGCCAGAAACAGGTAAGGAGTTGGCGTCTAACGCCACTCCAGCTTCTACCCCTGGCATTCAAATGCCAGTGGGAGATCAGACATATACAAGTGCTAATAGCAACCCCTCTAAAAAGGCTTCTCAACCCACATCTGTAGGCAATAAACCTATAGCAACTAAGGTTGATGAATACAAAGCCAAAATGCCTTATCCTTAGAAACTCCGCGAAGCGAAACAGGATAAGCAATTTGCCCCTTTGCAGACTATCTCAGGACTCTTAAAATAAAGATTCTATTTGCAGAGGCACTTGAGCAAATACCTTCTTATGCTAAGTTCAAGAAAGAAATCTTAAGTCATAAGAAGGATTAGAGGGAAACTGAAAAAGTTTACCTCACTGAAGAATGCAGTGTAGTCATTCTGAAAAGCTTACCTGAGAAGCTTAAGGATCCCGGAAGCTTTATGATACCATGCACACTAGAGGGTACTTGTACCAAGCAAGCTCTATGTGATCTTGGGGCAAGTATCAACCTAATACCTACATCTACTATCAAAAAGCTTGGTGTGGCTGAAGAAGTCAAACCAACCCGAATATGTCTTCAACTTACTGATGGCTCCATTAAATACCCATCAAGCGTGATTGAAGACATGATTGTCAAGGTTGGGCCATTTGCCTTTCCCACTGACTTTGTGGTGCTGGAAATAGAGGAGCACAAGAGTGCAACTCTCATTCTAGGAAGACCTTTCCTAGCAACTGGACGAACCCTCATTGACGTCCAAAAAGGGGAAGTAACCCTGAGAGTCAATGAGGACGAGTTTAAGTTGAATATTGTCAAAGCCATGCAACTTCCAGACACCCAAAATGACTACATGAGCATTGATATTATTGACTCTCTGGTAAAAGAGGTTGATGAGCGGATAATTTATACGCTTTTTGGCATTGTTTTTATATAGTTTTTAGTAAGTTTAAGCTACTTTTAGGGATGTTTTCACTAGTTTTGATGTTAAATTCACATTTCTGGACTTTACTATGAGTTTGTGTGTTTTTCTGTGATTTCAGGTAAATTCTGACTGAAATTGAGGGATTTGAGCAAAACTCTGAAGAAGGCTAACAAAAGGACTGCTGATGCTGTTGGATTCTGACCTCCCTGCACTCGAAATGGATTTTCTGGAGCTACAGAACTCCAATTGGCGCGCTCTCAACGGCGTTGGAAAGTAGACATCCAGAGCTTTCCAGCAATATATAATAGTCCATACTTTATTCGAAGAATGACGACGTAACTTGGCGTTGAACGCCAAGTACACGCTGCTGTCTGGAGTAAAACGCCAGAAAAACGTCATGATCCAGAGTTGAACGCCCAAAACACGTCATAACCTGAAGTTTGACGCCAAGATATGCCTTAGCACGTGAATTCATCAAGCTCAGCCCAAGCACACACCAAGTGGGCCCCGGAAGTGGATTTATGCATCAATTACTTACTCATGTAAACCCTAGTAGCTAGTCTAGTATATATAGGACATTTATCTATTGTATTAGACATCTTTGATCTCAATTTTGTTTTATTCTTCATCTTAGGGGATCATTGATCACGTTAGAGAGGGCTGGCCATTCGGCCATGCCTGAACTCTTTGCTTATGTATTTTCAACGGTGGAGTTTCTGCACACCATAGATTAAGGGTGTGGAGCTCTGCTGTACCTCAAGTATTAATGAAATTCTATCTTCTTTTATTCAATTCTCTCTTATTCTTATTCCAAGATATTCATTCGTACCCAAGAACATGATGAATGTGATGAGTCAGATTACCCTCATTATCATTCTCACTTATGAATGCGCGTGATTGACAACCATGTCCGTTCTACATGCAACAGAGCTTGAATGCGTATCTCTTAGATTCCCCAACAGAATCTTCGTGGTATAAGTTAGATAGTTGGCGGCATTCATCTGGATCCGGAAAGTCCAACCTTGTCTGTGGTGTTCCGAGTAGGATCCTGGGAGTCCGGAAAGTCCAACCTTGTCTGTGGTGTTCCGAGTAGGATTCCGATCATGAATGACCGTGACGTGCTTCAAACTTTAACCTGCTGGGCGTTGGTGACAGACGCAAAAGAGGGATTCTATTCCAGTAGGAGCGGGAACCAACCGGTGATTAGCCGTACTGTGACAGAGTGCGTTAGCATAGTTTTCACTGCGAGGATGGGATGTAGCTATCAGCCATGGGTGATGCCTCCAGACTGGTTAGCTGTGCGAGTGACAGCCGCACAGGTTATTTCCCCGTGAGGAATGAAAGTAGCCACAGTTGATGGTGAACCCCTATACAAAGCTTGCCATGGAAAGGAGTAAGAAAGATTGAGTAGAAGGAGTAGGAGAGCAGGCATCCTTGAGCCATGCAGCAGCTGTATATACTTAAAAGATACCTCTACTAATGAATCTGCATAAGTATTTCTATCCCTTTTATTATTTATTTCTTTTTATTATTCCTATCCTCAAACCCATAAATAATGTTTAATTTGCCTGACTGAGATTTACAAGGTGACCATAGCTTGCTTCATACCAACAATCTCTGTGGATTCGACCCTTACTCACGTAAGGTTATTACTTGGACGACCCAGTACACTTGCTGGTTAGTTGAACGAGATTGTGAAGAAAATAAACAATGCCTTCAGAGTATACATCCTTTATAAATACATAACAAGTGATCACAATTTCGTCCACCAAGTTTTTGGCGCCGTTGCCGGGGATTGTTCGAGTATGGACAACTGACGGTTCATCTTGTTGCTCAGATTAGGTAATTTTCTTTTCAAAAATCTTTTTCAAAATTTTTCTTTTTATTCTTCGTTTTTCCAAACTATATTTTCGAAAAAAAAAATTAATAAAAATACAAAAAAATTAGAAAATCATAAAAATCAAAAATATTTTGTGTTCTTGTTTGAATCTTGTGTTAATTTTTAAGTTTGGTGTCAATTGCATGCTTTCAAAATTTTTCTTGCATTTTTCGAAAATCTTATGCATTCATAGTGTTCTTCATGATCTTCAAGTTGTTCTTGACAAGACTTCTTGTTTGATCTTGATGATTTCTTGTTTTGTGTCTTTTCTTGTTTCTCATGTGCATTTTTGCATTCATATTTTTCATGCATTAAAAATTTCTAAGTTTGGTGTCTTGCATGTTTTCTTTGCATTAAAAATTTTTCAAAAATTATGTTCTTGATGTTCATCATGATCTTCAAAGTGTTCTTGGTGTTCATCTTGACATTCATAGCATTCTTGCATGCATCTTGTGTCTTGATCCAAAATTTTCATGTTTTGGGTCATTTTTGTGTTTTTCATTCAAAAATTGATTTCAAAAATATCTTTTCCTTATTTTCCTCCAAAATTTCGAAATTTTGGGTTGACTTGGTCAAAAATTTTTCAAAATTAGTGTTTCTTACAAGTCAAGTCAAAATTTCAAATTTTTAAAAAAAAAAAATCTTATCTTTTCAAAATCTTTTTCAAAAATCATATCTTTTTCATTTTTTTTAGCATTTTCGAAAATTTCAAAAATATTTTTCAAAATATTTTCAAAATCTTTTTCTTATCTTTTTATCAAATTTTCGAAAATTAGCTAACAATTAATGTGATTGGTTCAAAAAATTTGAAGTTTGTTACTTTCTTGTTAAGAAAGATTCAATCTTCAAGTTCTAGAATCTTATCTTGTAGTTTCTTGTTAGTTAAGTCAATTTTAAAATTAAATCTTTTTCAAAATATCTTTTTCAAATATATCTTTTTATCTTTTATCTTATCTTTTTCAAAAATTTTATCTTTTTCAAAATTTGATTTCAAAATATCTTATCTTTTTCTTATCTTCTTATCTTTTTCAAAATTTGATTTCAAATCTTTTTCAATCAACTAACTAACTTTTTGTTTGTTTCTTATCTTTTTCAAAACCACCTAACTACTTTTCCCTCTTCTATTTTCGAAAATACCTCATCCCTTTTTCAAAATTTCTTTTTAATTAATTAATTGTTTCAAATTTTAATCACATTTATCTCTAATTTTTGAAAATCACTAACCCCTTTTTAAAATTATTTTCGAATTCTTCTCTCTCTTCTCTTATCTTCTTCTATTTAATTGTTCAATTACTAACACTCCTCTTCACCTCTCTTCATCCAAAAATCCGAATCCTTTTCTTCTTTCTTCTACCCCTTTCTTCTTCTACTAACATAAGGGAATCTCTATACTGTGACATAGAGGATTCCTTTTTCCTTTCTTGTTTTCTTCTCTTTCTTATGAGCAGGAACAAGGATAAAGGCACTCTTGTTGAAGCTGATCCAGAACCTGAAAGGACTCTGAAGAGAAAATTAAGAGAAGCTAAATTACAACAATCCAGAGGCAACCTTTTAGAAAATTTCGAACAAGAGGAAGAGATGGCCGAAAATAATAATAATAATGCAAGGAGAATACTTGGTGACTTCACAAAGCCAACATCCAAGTTTGATGGAAGAAGCATCTCCATTCCTGCCATTGGAGCCAATAACTTTGAGCTTAAGCCTCAACTAGTTGCATTAATGCAACAAAACTGCAAGTTTTATGGACTTCCATCTGAAGATCCTTATCAGTTCTTAACTGAGTTCTTGCAGGTCTGTGATACTGTAAAGACGAATGGAGTTAATCCTGAAGTCTACAGACCCATGCTTTTCCCTTTTGCTGTAAGAGACAGAGCTAGAATATGGTTGGATTCACAACCTAAGGATAGCCTGGACTCCTGGGATAAGCTGGTCACTGCCTTCTTAGATAAATTCTTTCCTCCTCAAAAGCTGAGCAAGCTGAGAGTGGATGTTCAAACTTTCAAACAAAAAGATGGTGAATCCCTCTATGAAGCTTGGGAGAGATACAAGCAGCTGACCAAGAGATGTCCATCTGACATGTTTTCAGAATGGACCCTATTAGATATATTCTATTATGGTCTCTCTGAATTTTCGAAAATGTCACTGGACCATTCTGCAGGTGGATCTATTCACCTGAAGAAAACGCCTGAAGAGGCTCAAGAACTCATTGACATGGTTGCTAACAACCAGTTCATGTATACCTCTGAGAGGAATTCCGTGAATAATGGGATACCTCAGAAGAAAGGAGTTCTTGAAATTGATGCTCTGAATGCCATATTGGCTCAGAACAAAGTGTTGACTCAACAGGTCAACATGATCTCTCAAAATCTGAATGGATTGCAACATGCATCCAACAGTACTAGAGAGGCAGCTTCTGAAGAAGCTTATGATCCTGAGAACCCTGCCATGGCAGAGGTTAATTATCTGGGTGAACCATATGGAAATACCTATAACCCATCATGGAGAAATCATCCAAATTTCTCCTGGAAGGATCAACAAAAACCTCAACAAGGTTTTAACAATGGTGGACGCAATAGGCTGAATAATAGTAAGCCATATCCATCATCTTCTCAGCAACAGACAGAGAACTCTGAACAAAATAATTCTAATTTAGCCAATATAGTCTCTGATCTGTCAACAGCCACTTTCAGTTTCATGAATGAAACAAGATCCTCCATTAGAAATTTGGAGGCACAAGTAGGCCAGCTGAGTAAGAAAGTTATTGAAACTCCTCCCAGTATTCTCCCAAGTAATACAGAAGAGAATCCAAAAGGAGAGTGCAAAGCCATTGACTTAGTCAACATGGCCGAATGCATCAAGGAGGAGGAGGACGAAAATCCTAGTGAGAAAAACCTCCTGGGACGTTCCTCAAGCAAGAAGGAGTTTCCTATTAAGGATCCTGAGGAATCTGAGGCTCATACAGAGACCATAGAGATTCCACTAAATCTCCTTCTGCCATTCATGAGCTCTGACTATTATTCATCCTCTGAAGAGGATGAAGATGTGACTAGTGAGCAAGTTGCTCAATATCTAGGAGCTATCATGAAACTGAATGCCAAGCTGTTTAGTAATGAGACTTGGGAAAGTGAATCTCCCTTGCTCATTCGTGATTTGGATACTTGGATTCAGGAAACTCTACCTCAAAAGAGACAAGATCCTGGCAAGTTCTTGATACCTTGCACCATTGGCACCATGAGCTTTGAAAAAGCTCTGTGTGATCTTGGGTCAGGGATAAACCTTATGCCACTCTCTGTAAATGGAGAAGCTAGGGATCATTGAGGTGCAACCTGCTTTGTTCTCACTGCAATTGGCAGACAAGTCAGTGAGACAAGCTCATGGGATAGTAGAGGACGTGCTTATAAAAGTTGAAGACTTTTACATCCCTGCTGATTTCCTAATCCTAGATACTAGGAAGGAAGATGATGAATGCATCATCCTAGGAAGACCTTTCCTAGCCACAGCAGAAGCTGTGATAGATGTCAACAGAGGAGAGTTAGTCCTTCAATTGAATGGAGAATACCTTGTGTTTCAAGCACATGGCAATCCCTCTGTGACAAAAGAGAGTAAGCATGAAGAGCTTCTCTCAGTTCAAGGTCAAGAAGAGCCCACACAGTCAAACTCTAAGTTTGGTGTTGTGAAGCCACAACCAAACTCTAAGTTTGGTGTTCAAGCCCCATCTCCAAACTCTAAGTTTGGTGTTGGGACTAGACAACATTGACTTGATTGCTCCGTGGCTCCATGAGAGCCACTGTCAAGCTATTGACATTAAAGAAGCGCTTGTTGGGAGGCAACCCAATTTTATTTATCTAATTTTATTTTATTTTGTTTCTTTGTTATTTTTATGTTTAATTAGGTACATGATCATGAGGAGTCACGAAAAAATCAAAAAAAATTAAAAAACAGAGTCAAAAACAGAAGAAAAAAATTTTCACCCTGGAGGACGCACGGGCCGGCGTTCAGCGCCCAGAAGATGCATCTGGCGGGCGTTCAACGCCAGAACAGAGCATCTTCCTGGCGCTGAACGCCCAAAACAAGCAACATCCTGGCGTTTAACGCCAGGATGCGCACGCAGAGGACAATCTGGCGCTGAACGCCAGAAACAAGCTTGAAACTGGCGTTCAACGCCAGAATCAAGCATCACATGGGCGTTTAACGCCCAGAACATGCACCAATGGGCGTTTGAACGCCAGAATGGTGCATGAAGGCAATTTACACGCCTATAGGGTGAAGGAATGGTATTTCTTTTCACCTCAGGACCTGTGGACCCCACAGGATCCCCACCTACCTTTTCTTTTAATCCTATTCACACTCTCCTAATCCAAATCTCATTTTCTTCCCAAAAACCTTCACCAATCACATCAATTTCTCTTCCCAATTACCCCATGCACCATTCACATCAACCTCCTCTTCCCCACAAACCCCACCTACCTCCATTACATTCAAATTCAATTTCCCACCCATTCCCACCCAAAATGGCCGAAACCTAACCCTCCCCCCTCCCTATAAATACCTCCCTTTTCTTCTTCATTTTCACACAACATAACCCCTTCTTCTCTACATAGCCGAACCCCCCTTCTCCCTCTCTACTCAAATTTTCTTCTTCTTCTTCTTCTACTCTTCTTTTCTTTTTGCTCGAGGACGAGCAAATTTTAAGTTTGGTGTGGTAAAAAGCCTAGCTTTTTATTTTTTTTCACCATCAATGGCACCCAAGACCGGAGTTTCCTCAAGAAAAGGAAAAGGGAAGGTAAAAGCTTCCACTTCCGAATCATGGGAAAAGGAGAGATTCATCTCCAAGAGCCACCAAGACCACTTCTATGATGTTGTGGCAAAGAAGAGGGTGATCCCTGAGGTCCCCTTCAAGCTAAAAAAGAATGAGTATCCGGAAATCCGACATGAGATCCAAAGAAGAGGGTGGGAAGTCATAACCAACCCCATGCAACAAGTCGGATTACTGATGGTTCAAGAGTTCTATGCTAATGCATGGATCACAAGGAACCATGATCAAAGTATGAACCCGAATCCAAGGAACTATCACACAATGGTTCGGGGGAAATACTTAGATTTCAGTCCGGAAAATGTGAGGTTGGCGTTTCATCTACCCATGATGCAAGGTGATGAACGCCCCTACACAAGGAGGGTCAACTTCAATCAAAGGTTGGACCAAGTCCTAATGGACATTTGTGTGGAAGGCGCCCAATGGAGAGTAGACTCCAAAGGCAAACCAGTCCAACTAAGAAGACTGGACCTCAAGCCTGTAGCTAGAGGATGGCTGGAGTTCATCCAAAGATCCATCATCCCTACAAGCAACCGATCTGAAGTTACTGTGGATCGGGCAATCATGATTCATAGCATCATGATTGGAGAGGAAGTAGAGGTTCATGAAGTCATAGCCAATGAACTCTACAAAATAGCTGACAAGCCTTCATACATGGCACGGCTAGCCTTCCCCCACCTTATATGCCATTTATGCTACTCAGCTGGAGTTATCATAGATGGAGATGTCTCCATTGAAGAAGACAAGCCCATCACCAAGAAAAGGATGGAGCAAACAAGGGAAGTCCCTCACGGCCCCCAAGGAGAACATGAGGAAGTTCATCAACAAATGCCTCATGGAATGCACTTTCCTCCCAACAATTATTGGGAGCAACTCAGTACCTCCTTAGAAGACTTGAGCCATAATGTGGAACAACTAA
This sequence comes from Arachis hypogaea, assembly GCF_003086295.3. Classification (NCBI taxonomy): domain Eukaryota; kingdom Viridiplantae; phylum Streptophyta; class Magnoliopsida; order Fabales; family Fabaceae; genus Arachis; species Arachis hypogaea. Next base: position 50,208,535 of record NC_092045.1, read on the forward strand.
GGGTGGAACACCATGAACACGCCCTCACTCTTCAAGAAATAAGAGAAGATCAAAGAGCTATGAGGGAGGAGCAACAAAGGCAAGGAAGGGACATAGAAGAGTTAAAGAACATCATTGGTCCTTCAAGAAGAAGACGCCACTAAGAGGTGGATTCATTCCTTGTTCTTTATTTTCTTTCTGTTTTTGGTTTTTAAGTGTTATGTTTATCTATGTTTTTGGTGTTTCTACTTCATGATCATTAGTGTGTAAACCATGCCTTAAAGCTATGAATAAAATCCATTAGTCTTTCACCTCTCTTAAAAGAAAAATGTTTTAATTCAAAAGAACAAGAAGTACATAATTTTCGAAATTATTAGTGAATTTAATTTAATTATATTGATGTGGTGGCAATAATTTTTGTTTTCTGAATGAATGCTTGAACAGTGCATATTTTTGATCTTGTTGTTTATGAGTGTTAAAATTGTTGGCTCTTGAAAGAATGATGAACAAAGAGAAATGTTATTGTTGAACTGAAAAATTCATGAATTGATTCTTGAAGCAAGAAAAAGCAGTGGAAAAAAAAAGTGGCGAAAAAAAAAAATAGAAAGAAAAAGCAAGCAGAAAAAGCCAATAGCCCTTAAAACCAAAAGGCAAGGGTAGCAAGGATCCAAGGCTTTGAGCATCAATGGATAGGAGGGCCCAAGGAAGTTAAATCCAGGCCTAAGCGGCTAAATCAAGCTGTCCCTAACCATGTGCTTGTGTCATGAAGGTCCAAGTGAAAAGCTTGAGACTGAGTGGTTAAAGTCGTGGTCCAAAAGAGTGTGCTTAAGAGCTCTGGACACCACTAACTGGGGACTCTAGCAAAGCTGAGTCACAATCTGAAAAGGTTCACCCAGTTATGTGTCTGTGGCATTTGTGTATCCGGTGGTAATACTGGAAGACAAAGTGCTTAGGGCCACAGCCAAGACTCATAAGTAGCTGTGTTCAAGAATCAACATGCTTAACTAAGAAAGTCAATAACACTATCTGAAATTCTAAGTTCCTAGAGAAGCCAATCACTCTAAACTTCAAAGGAAAAAGTGAGATGCCAAAACTGTTCAGAAGCAAAAAGCTACAAGTCCCGCTCATCTAATTAAATTAATATTCATTGATATTTTGGACTTTATAGTATATTCTCTTCTTTTTATCCTATTTGATTTTCAGTTGCTTGGGGACAAGCAACAATTTAAGTTTGGTGTTGTGATGAGCGGATAATTTATACGCCTTTTGGCATTGTTTTTATATAGTTTTTAGTAAGTTTAAGCTACTTTTAGGGATGTTTTCACTAGTTTTGATGTTAAATTCACATTTCTGGACTTTACTATGAGTTTGTGTGTTTTTCTGTGATTTCAGGTAAATTCTGACTGAAATTGAGGGATTTGAGCAAAACTCTGAAGAAGGCTAACAAAAGGACTGCTGATGCTGTTGGATTCTGACCTCCCTCCACTCGAAATGAATTTTCTGGAGCTACAAAACTCCGATTGGCGCGCTCTCAACGGCGTTGGAAAGTATACATCCAGAGCTTTCCAGCAATATATAATAGTCCATACTTTATTTGAAGAATGACGACGTAACTTGGCGTTGAACGCCAAGTACACGCTGCTGTCTGGAGTAAAACGCCAGAAAAACGTCATGATCCAGAGTTGAACGCCCAAAACACGTCATAACCTAAAGTTTGACGCCAAGATATGCCTTAGCACGTGAATTCATCAAGCTCAGCCCAAGCACACACCAAGTGGGCCCCGGAAGTGGATTTATGCATCAATCACTTACTCATGTAAACCCTAGTAGCTAGTCTAGTATATATAGGACATTTATCTATTGTATTAGACATCTTTGATCTCAGTTTTGTTTTATTCTTCATCTTAGGGGATCATTGATCACGTTAGAGAGGGCTGGCCATTCGGCCATGCCTGAACTCTTTGCTTATGTATTTTCAACGGTGGAGTTTCTGCACACCATAGATTAAGGGTGTGGAGCTCTGCTGTACCTCAAGTATTAATGAAATTCTATCTTCTTTTATTCAATTCTCTCTTATTCTTATTCCAAGATATTCATTCGTACCCAAGAACATGATGAATGTGATGAGTCAGATTACCCTCATTATCATTCTCACTTATGAATGCGCGTGATTGACAACCATGTCCGTTCTACATGCAACAGAGCTTGAATGCGTATCTCTTAGATTCCCCAACAGAATCTTCGTGGTATAAGTTAGATAGTTGGCGGCATTCATCTGGATCCGGAAAGTCCAACCTTGTCTGTGGTGTTCCGAGTAGGATCCTGGGAGTCCGGAAAGTCCAACCTTGTCTGTGGTGTTCCGAGTAGGATTCCGATCATGAATGACCGTGACGTGCTTCAAACTTTAACCTGCTGGGCGTTGGTGACAGACGCAAAAGAGGGATTCTATTCCAGTAGGAGCGGGAACCAACCGGTGATTAGCCGTACTGTGACAGAGTGCGTTAGCATAGTTTTCACTGCGAGGATGGGATGTAGCTATCAGCCATGGGTGATGCCTCCAGACTGGTTAGCTGTGCGAGTGACAGCCGCACAGGTTATTTCCCCGTGAGGAATGAAAGTAGCCACAGTTGATGGTGAACCCCTATACAAAGCTTGCCATGGAAAGGAGTAAGAAAGATTGAGTAGAAGGAGTAGGAGAGCAGGCATCCTTGAGCCATGCAGCAGCTGTATATACTTAAAAGATACCTCTACTAATGAATCTGCATAAGTATTTCTATCCCTTTTATTATTTATTTCTTTTTATTATTCCTATCCTCAAACCCATAAATAATGTTTAATTTGCCTGACTGAGATTTACAAGGTGACCATAGCTTGCTTCATACCAACAATCTCTGTGGATTCGACCCTTACTCACGTAAGGTTATTACTTGGACGACCCAGTACACTTGCTGGTTAGTTGAACGAGATTGTGAAGAAAATAAACAATGCCTTCAGAGTATACATCCTTTATAAATACATAACAAGTGATCACAATTTCATCCACCAGAGGTCAATATGACTGAGAGTCTCGAATCAGAGCTAGAGGATATCTTTAAAGATGTTCAGCCTGATCTAGAGGAACCAGAGAGAATAATAGAACCTCTGAAAATCCCTCAGAAAGAGGAGAAACCTCCCAAACCCGAGCTCAAACCATTACCACCATCCCTGAAATATGCATTTTTGGGAGAAGGTGATACCTTTGCTGTAATCATAAGCTCTACCTTAGAGCCACAGGAAGAGGAATCACTAATTCAAGTGCTAAGGACACACAAGAGAGCTCTTGGGTGGTCCATCAGTGATCTTAAGGGCATTAGCCCAGCTAGATGCATGCACAAGATCCTATTGGAGCGTGACGCTAAGCCAGTGGTTTAACCACTAAGGCAGCTGAATCCAGCCATGAAGGAGGTGGTGTAGAAGGAGGTCACTAAATTACTAGAGGCTGGGATTATTTATCCTATTTCGGATAGCCCTTGGGTAAGCCCTGTCAAAGTCGTCCCTAAGAAAGGTTGCATAACAGTGGTTCATAATGAAAAAAATGAATGAGTTCCTACAAGAACAGTTACAAGGTGGCGTATGTGTATTGATTATAAAAGGCTCAATACAGCTACCAGAAAGGATCGTTTTCTTTACCCTTCATAGACCAGATGCTAGAAAGACTATCAGGTCATGAATACTACTACTTCTTGGATGGATATTCAGGCTATAATTAAATTGCAGTAGATCCCCAAGATCAGGAAAAAACAGCATTCACATGTCCATCCAGCGTATTTGCATACAGAAGGATGCCATTTAGCATGTGCAATGCAGCTGCAACCTTTCAAAGGTGCATGCTCTCTATTTTCACTGATATGGTAGAAAATTTCTGGAAGTCTTCATGGATGACTTTTTAGTATTTGGAGACTCATTCAGCTCCCGTCTTGACCATTTAACACTTGTTCTAAAGTGGTGCCAAGAGACTAACCTGGTTTTAAGCTGGAAAAAATGTCACTTTATGGTGACTGAAGGAATTGTCCTTGGGCACAAAATTTCGAACAAGGGAATAGAGGTAGATCAAGCTAAGGTAGAGGTAATTGAAAAATTACCACCACCTGCCAATGTTAAGGCAATCAGAAGCTTTCTAGGGCATGTAGGATTCTATAGGAGGTTTATAAAAGATTTTTCAAAAATCACCAAACCTCTGAGTAATCTGCTAGCTGCTGACACGCCATTCATCTTTGATAAGGAGTGTCTGCAGGCGTTTGAGACTCAGAAAGCGAAGCTGGTCGCCGCACCAGTCATCTCTGCACTAGATTGGACATTACCATTTGAACTGATGTGTGATGCCAGTGACCATGCCATTGGTGCAGTGTTGGGACAAAGGCATGACAAGCTTTTGCACGTCATTTACTATGCCAGTCGTGTTTTAAATGACGCACAGAAGAACTACACAACCACAGAAAAAGAGTTACTTGCAGTGGTTTACGCCATTGACAAGTTCATATCTTATTTAGTAGGATCAAAAGTGATTGTGTACACTGACCTTGCTGCTCTTAAATATCTACTCACAAAGCAGGATTCAAAACCCAGACTCATTAGATAGGTGTTGCTTCTGCAGGAGTTTGATATAGAAATAAGAGACAGAAAAGGGACCGATAACCAAGTAGCAGATCATTCATCCCAAATAGAACCAGTAGAAGGGGCGTCCCTCCCTCTTACTGAGATCTCTGAAAACTTTCTGGATGAGCAACTCTTTGCCATCCAGGAAGTGCCATGGTTTGCAGACATTACAAACTACAAGGCAGTAAGATTCATACCCAAAGAGTACAGTAGGCAGCAATCAAAGAAATTGATCACGGATGCAAAGTACTATCTTTGGGATGAACCATATCTCTTCAAGAGATGTGCAGACGGAGTAATTCGTAGATGTGTGCCTAAAGAAGAAGCATAGAAGATCCTCTGGCACTGCCATGGATCACAGTATGGAGGACATTTTGGAAGTGAGCGAACAGCCACAAGAGTCCTCCAATGTGGCTTCTACTGGCCTACTCTCTATAAAGACTCCCGAGTGTTTGTACTTAATTGTGACAATTGCCAAAGATCTGACAATCTGCCTCATAGTTATGCCATGCCACAATAAGAGATCTTGGAGATTGAGTTGTTTGATGTATGGGGTATTGACTATATAGGGCCTTTCCCACCATCATACTCAAACACTTATATTCTGGTGGCAGTGGATTATGTATCCAAATGGGTGGAAGCTATTGCAACACCCACTAACGATACTAAGACAGTGCTAAAATTCCTCCAGAAATACATCTTCAGCAGATTTGGTATCCCTAGAGTACTAATCAGTGATGGGGGCACTCATTTCTGCAATAAACAGCTTTACTCTGCTTTGGTTCGATATGGAGTTAGCCACAGGGTAGCTACTCCATATCATCCATAGACAAATGGGCAACTGAAGACTTTAATAGAGAACTTAAAAGAATCCTGGAACGGACTATGATTAACCATAGAAGGGATTGGGCAAGAAGCTTGGATGATGCTCTGTGGGCATACAGAACAGCATTTAAGACTCCTATAGGGACCTCTCCATACCAACTTGTGTATGGAAAAGCCTGTCACTTGCCAGTGGAACTGGAACATAAGGCCTACTAGGCAACCAGATTCCTAAACCTTGATGCCAAGTTAGCTGGAGAAAAACGATTGCTCCAGTTAAATGAGCTAGAGGAATTCAGACTCAATGCTTTCGAAAATGAAAAAAATTACAAAGAGAAAGCAAAAAGATGGCATGATAAGAAGTTGTCATCCAGAGTCTTTGAGCCAGGCAGAAAGTTCTGCTATTTAATTTTAGGCTCAGATTATTCCCCGGGAAATTGAAATCCCGGTGGAGAGGTCCATATGTGATTACATGTGTGTCACCATATGGATACGTAGAGCTTCAGGATAATGATTCTAACAAAAAGTTCATTGTTAATGGACAGAGAGTTAAACATTATCTTGAAAGCAATTTTGAGCAAGAATGCTCAAAACTGAGACTTGATTAAAACTCAGTAATAGTCCAGCTAAAGACAATAAAGAAGCACTTGTTGGGAGGCAACCTAGCCATTTAGAAAGATTATTTATTAATTAATTGATATTTACAGGTTTATGTCAATTATCTTCAAGGTAGAATAGCAATTGCTTGAGTTCACAGAGTTACAGAATGATTCGCAGGATAAAACAGCAAAAAGGAAGCTCACTGGTGCGAAAAAGCCAGTAAGAGCTGTTTTGGGCGTTGGTGCACGAAATTATAATCCCAATATCAAAATCAAGATTTCTTATGATTTCGTACCACTAACCAGCAAGTGCACTGGGTCATCCAAGTAATACCTTACGTGAGTAAAGGTCGATCCCACGGAGATTATTGGTTTGAAGCAAGCTATGTTTATTTTATTATTCTTAGTCAGGATATCAATTATAATTATCAGTTTGAATTATTAAAAAAATAAAAGAGCGTGAAATAATTACTTATTATGCAATAATGGAGAATATGTTGGAGTTTTGGAGATGCTTTGTCCTTCTCATTTAAGCTTTCCTCTTGTATTCCTATTCCCACACGCAAGGCTCCTTCCATGGCAAGCTATATGTAGGGTGTCACCGTTGTCAATGGCTACTTCCCATCCTCTCAGTGAAAATGGTCCAAATGCTCTGTCACAGCACGGCTAATCAACTGTTGGTTCTCGATCATGTCGGAATAGAATCCGTTGATTCTTTTGTGTTTGTCATCACGCCCAACACTCGCGAGTTTGAAGCTCGTCACAGTCATCCAATCCCAGAATCCTACTCAGAATACCACAGACAAGGTTTAGACTTTTCGGATTCTCATGAATGCCGCCATCAATTCCAGCTTATACCACGAAGATTCTGATTAAGGAATCTAAGAGATACTCATTCAATCTGATGTAGAACGGAGGTGGTTGTCAGACACACGTTCATGGATTGAGGAAGGTGATGAGTGTCATGGATCATCACCTTCTTCATAGTTAAGCGCGAATGAACATCTTAGATAAGAACAAGCGTGTTAGAATGGAAAATAGAAGTAATTGCATTAATTCATCGAGACGCTGTAGAGCTCCTCACCCCTAACAATGGAGTTTAGAGACTCATGCCATCAAAGAGTATAAAATTTAGATCTAAAAATGTCATGAGATACAAAATAAATCTCTAAAAGTTGTTTAAATACTAAACTAGTAACCTAGGTTTACAGAGAATGAGTAAACTAAGATAATTGGTGCAGAAATCCACTTCTGGGGCCCACTTGGTGTGTGCTGGGGCTGAGACCAAAGCTTCTCACGTGCCTGGGCTATTTCTGGAGTTGAACGCCAGGTTGTAACGTGTTTTTGGCATTGAACTCCAACCTGTAACCTGTTTCTGGCGCTGGACGCCAGACTACAGCATGGAACTGGCGTTGAACGCCAGTTTGCGTCATCTATCTTCGTGAAACGTATGGACTATTATATATTTCTAGAAAGCCATGGATGTCTACTTTCCAACCTAATTGAGAGCGCGCCAATTGGACTTCTGTAGCTAAAAAAATCCATTTCGAGTGCAGGGAGGTCAGAATCCAACAGCATCAGCAGTCCTTTTTCAGCCTAAATTAGATTTTTGCTCAGCTCCCTCAATTTCAGCTAGAAAATACCTGAAATCATAGAAAAACACACAAACTCATAGTAAAGTCTAGAAATATAATTTTTGCTTAAAAAATAATAAAATTCTATTAAAAACTAATAAAAACATGCTAAAATCTATATGAAATTACCCCCAAAAAACGTATAAAATATCCGCTCATCACAACACGCAACTTAAACTGTTGCTTGTCCTCAAGCAAGTAGATAAATAAAAGAGGATAAAAAGAAATCAAGAAGCAATAATATCTCAGAGTTTTAAGTGAAGCTCAGATTCGAATTAGATAAGCGGGGCTAGTAGCTTTTTGCTTTCAAACAGTTTTGGCATCTCACTTTATCCTTTGAAATTCAGAATGATTGGCATCCATAGGAACTCAGAATTCAGATAGTATTATTGATTCTCCTAGTTTAGTATGTTGATTCTTGAACACAGCTACTTTATGAGTCTTGGCCGTGGCCCTAAGCACTTTGTTTTCCAGTATTACCACCGGATACATAAATGCCACAGGCACATAACTGGGTGAACCTTTTCAGATTGTGACTTAGCTTTGCTCAAGTCCCCAATTAGAGGTGTCCAGAGTTCTTAAGCACACTCTTTTACTTTGGATCACGACTTTAACCACTCAGTCTCAAGCTTTTCACATGGACTTGCATGCCACAAGCACATGGTTAGGGACAGCTTGATTTAGCCGCTTAGGCCTGGATTTATTTCCTTGGGCCCTCCTATCCATTGATGCTCAATGCCTTGGATCCTTTTCACCCTTGCCTTTTGGTTTAAAGGGCTATTGGCTTTTTCTACATCTTTTGCTTCTTTTTTTTCCCGCAAATTACTGACTTTTCATTTTTTTGCAAGCTTGTTTTTCACTGCTTTTTCTTGATTCAAGAATCAATTTCATGATTTTTCAGATCATCAATAACATTTCTCTTGTTCATCATTCTTTCAGGAGCCAACAATTTTAACATTCACAAAATTCAATATAAAAAATATGCACTGTTCAAGCATTCATTCAGAAGACAAAAAGTATTGCCACCACATATAAATAATTAGAATTTTCCTTATTAAGAACTTGAAAAAAATATTGCCTCTTTATTCTAAAAATATACTATTTTATTCATGTTTGATGATGATGAGAAAATAAATTATAGCTTATTTGGAAATAAAATCAAAAATAGAGATACTAATTACTACTACTAATATATAACTTCTAAGGTAAATTCATAATAAGTACAGTTATCACAGAGTTAAGGCAAAGATTAGGACTTAACAACCTTTATGTTGGGAAGTGGGTGTTCCTCTAGTCTGTGGGATGCTTGATCCTTCAAGAGATAATTTCTGACACTTCAGTTCCTTCAAGTCACATCCTTGCTCTTCCTGTTCCCTTAGGTGCCATGATCTTGATGAGTTTTAGCTCAGTGATCATGGCAAATCACACCAAACTTAGAGGTTTTCTTGTCCTCAAGCAAAAGAAAGGATAAGAGAGGAATAGAGGGAGAGGCAATTGCGAAATTCAAAAGATATGATGAGTTGAAAAAGATTTGAAAAAGAGTTGGATTGGAAACAGATTTGTGTTTATGGATTAAGATACATTTGATATTTTTGAAAAAAGGATTTTAAAAATTAGGATAAAAATTTTTTTGAAATTGAAGGATGAGAGTTTGTAACATGTTTATGCAAGAAATCATGAATTGAAATGAAAAAAATTAAAAAAATTGAAGTAAAAACGAATTTACCTCCTCCCCACCATCCTAGCGTTAAACGCCCAAACACTGCATGTTTTGGGCATTTAACGCCCATGTGCAACCTCTCCTGGGCGTTCAACGCCCAACTGTTGCTTCTTTTTGGCGTTGAACGCCAGGAAGTCCTTTGTCACTAGGCGTTTTTCTGAACGCCCAGGACGCTGCAAATCTGGCGTTGAACGCCTAGAAGGTGCTTCTTTCTGGCGTTTAACGCCCATATGGCTATCCTTACTGGCGTTGAACGCCCAGTGGATGCTTCTTTTGGGCGTTCAACGCCCAAAACAGCTCTTACTGACTTTTTCGCACCAGTGAGCTTCTTTTTGATTAAACTTTGTAAATGGCTGGGTCGTCTCCCAGCAAGCGCTTCTTTATTGTCTTTAGCTGGACTATTACTGAGCTTTAATCAAGCCTCAATTTTGAGCATTCTTGCTCAAAATTGCCTTCAAGATAATGTTTGACCCTCTGTCCATTAACAATGAACTTTTTATTAGAATCATTATCCTGAAGCTCTACATATCCATATGGTGACACACTTGTAATCACATATGGACCTCTCCACCGGGATTTCAATTTCCTGGGGAATAATCTGAGTCTAGAATTAAACAGCAGAACTTTCTGCCCTGGTTCAAAGACTCTTGATGACAGCTTCTTATCATGCCATCTTTTTGCTTTCTCTTTGTATATTTTTGCATTTTCGAAAGCATTGAGTCTAAATTCCTCTAGCTCATTTAACTGGAGCAATCATTTTTCTCTAGCTAACGTGGCATCAAGGTTTAGGAATCTGGTTGCCCAGTAGGCCTTATGTTCCAGTTCCACTGGCAAGTGACAGGCTTTTCTATACACAAGCTGGTATGGAGAAGTTCCTATAGGAGTCTTGAATGCTGTTCTGTATGCCCACAGAGCATCATCCAAGCTTCTTGCCCAATCCCCTCTACGGTTAATTACAGTCCGTTCCAGGATTCTTTTGAGTTCTCTATTTGAGACTTCAGCTTGCCCACTTGTCTGTGGGTGATATGGAGTGGCCACCCTGTGGCTAACTCAATAACAAACCAAAGTAGAGTAAAGCTGTTTATTACATAAATGAGTGCCCCCATCACTGATTAGTACTCTAGGGGTGCCAAATCTGTTGAAGATGTGTTTCTGGAGAAATTTTAACACTGTTTTAGTGTCATTAGTGGGTGTAGCAATAGCTTCCACCCATTTGGATACATAATCCACTGCTACCAGAATATAAGTGTTTGAGTATGATGGTGGGAAAGGCCCCATGAAGTCAATACCCCATACATCAAACAACTCAATCTCCAAGATCCCTTGTTGAGGCATGGCATAACTGTGAGGCAGATTACCAAATCTTTGGCAACTGTCACAATTAAGTACAAACACTCATGAATCTTTATAGAGAGTAGGCGAGTAGAAGCCACATTGGAGGACTCTTGTGGCTGTTCGCTCACTTCCAAAATGTCCTCCATATTGTGATCCATGGTAATGTCATAGGATCTTCTGCGCTTCTTCTTTAGGTATACATCTACGGATTACTCCATCTGCACATCTCTTGAAGAGATATGGTTCATCCCAAAGATAGTACTTTGCATCTATGATCAATTTCTTTGATTGCTGCCTACTGTACTCTTTGGGTATGAACCTCACTGCCTTGTAGTTTGCAATGTCTGCAAACCATGGCACTTCCTGGATGGCAAAGAGTTGCTCATCCGGAAAGGTTTCAGAGATCTCAGTAAGAGGGAGGGATGCCCCTTCTACTGTCTTATTTCTATATCAAACTCTTGCAGAAGCAACACCCATCTGATGAGTCTGGGTTTTGAATCCTGCTTTGTGAGTAGATATTTAAGAGCAGCATGATCAGTGTACACAATCACTTTTGATCCTACTAAATAGGATCTAAACTTGTCAATGGCGTAAACCACTGCAAGCAACTCTTTTTCTGTGGTTGTGTAATACTTCTGTGCGTCATTTAAAACACGTCTGGCATAGTAAATGATGTGCAGAAGCTTGTCATGCCTTTGTCCCAACACTGCACCAATTGCATGGTCACTGGCATCACACATTAATTCAAATGGTAATGTCCAGTCTGGTGCAGAGATGATTGGTGCTGTGACCAGCTTAGCTTTTAGAGTCTCAAACGCCTGCAGACACTCCATATCAAAGATAAATGGCGTGTCAGCAGCTAGCAGATTACGTAGGGGTTTGGCGATTTTTGAAAAATCCTTTATAAACCTCATATAGAATCCTGCATGCCCCAGAGAGCTTCTGATTGCCTTAACATTGGCTGGTGGTGTTAATTTTTCAATTACCTCTACCTTAGCTTGATCCATCTCTATTCCCCTGTTCGAGATTTTGTGCCTAAGGACAATTTCTTCAGTCACCATAAAGTGACATTTTTCCCAGTTTAAAACCAGGTTAGTCTCTTGGCACCTTTTTAGAACAAGTGCTAGATGGTCAAGACAGGAGTTGAATGAGTCTCCAAATACTGAAAAGTCATTCATGAAGACTTCCAAAAATTTTTCCACCATATCAGAGAAAATTGAGAGCATCCACCTTTGAAAGGTTGCAGGTGCATTGCATAGACCAAATGGCATCCTTCTGTATGAAAATACTCCGGATGGACATGTGATTGTTGTTTTCTCTTGATCCTGGGAATCTACTGCAATTTGATTATAACTTGAGTATCCATCCAGGAAGCAGTAGTATTCATGACCTGCCAGTCTTTCTAGCATCTGGTCTATGAATGGTAAAGGAAAATGATCCTTTCTGGTGGCTGTATTGAGCCTTCTGTAATCAATACACATACGCCATACTTAGGGGTTTGGTGATTTTTGAAAAATCCTTTATAAACCTGCTATAGAATCCTACATGCCCTAGAAAGCTTCTGATTGCCTTAACATTGGCTGGTGGTGGTAATTTTTCAATTACCTCTACCTTAGCTTGATCCACCTCTATTCCCCTGTTCGAGATTTTGTGCCCGAGGACAATTTCTTTAGTCACCATAAAGTGACATTTTTCCCAGTTTAAAACCAGGTTAGTCTCTTGGCACCTTTTTAGAACAAGTGCTAGATGGTCAAGACAGGAGCTGAATGAGTCTCCAAATACTGAAAAGTCATTCATGAAGACTTCCAAAAAATTTTCCACCATATCAGAGAAAATTGAGAGCATGCACCTTTGAAAGGTTGCAGGTGCATTGCATAGACCAAATGGCATCCTTCTGTATGAAAATACTCTGGATGGACATGTGAATGTTGTTTTCTCTTGATCATGGGGATCTACTGCAATTTGATTATAACTTGAGTATCCATCCAGGAAGCAGTAGTATTCATGACCTGCCAGTCTTTCTAGCATCTGGTCTATGAATGGTAAAGGAAAATGATCCTTTCTGGTGGCTGTATTAAGCCTTCTGTAATCAATACACATACGCCATACTTAGGGGTTTGACGATTTTTGAAAAATCCTTTATAAACATCCTATAGAATCCTGCATGCCCCAAAAAGCTTCTGATTGCCTTAACATTGGCTGGTGGTGGTAATTTTTCAATTACCTCTACCTTAGCTTGATCCACCTCTATTCCCTGTTCAAGATTTTGTGCCCAAGGACAATTTCTTCAGTCACCATAAAGTGACATTTTTCCCAGTTTAAAACCAGGTTAGTCTCTTGGCACCTTTTTAGAACAAGTGCTAGATGGTCAAGACAGGAGCTGAATGAGTCTCCAAATACTGAAAAGTCATTCATGAAGACTTCCAAAAATTTTTCCACCATATAAGAGAAAATTGAGAGCATGCACCTTTGAAAGGTTGCAGGTGCATTGCATAGACCAAATGGCATCCTTCTGTATGAAAATACTCTGGATGGACATGTGAATGTTGTTTTCTCTTGATCATGGGGATCTACTGCAATTTGATTATAACTTGAGTATCCATCCAGGAAGCAGTAGTATTCATGACCTGCCAGTCTTTCTAGCATCTGGTCTATGAATGGTAAAGGAAAATGATCCTTTCTGGTGGCTGTATTAAGCCTTCTGTAATCAATACACATACGCCATACTTAGGGGTTTGACGATTTTTGAAAAATCCTTTATAAACCTCCTATAGAATCCTGCATGCCCCAAAAAGCTTCTGATTGCCTTAACATTGGCTGGTGGTGGTAATTTTTCAATTACCTCTACCTTAGCTTGATCCACCTCTATTCCCTGTTCAAGATTTTGTGCCCAAGGACAATTTCTTCAGTCACCATAAAGTGACATTTTTCCCAGTTTAAAACCAGGTTAGTCTCTTGGCACCTTTTTAGAACAAGTGCTAGATGGTCAAGACAGGAGCTGAATGAGTCTCCAAATACTGAAAAGTCATTCATGAAGACTTCCAAAAATTTTTCCACCATATAAGAGAAAATTGAGAGCATGCACCTTTGAAAGGTTGCAGGTGCATTGCATAGACCAAATGGCATCCTTCTGTATGAAAATACTCTGGATGGACATGTGAATGTTGTTTTCTCTTGATCATGGGGATCTACTGCAATTTGATTATAACTTGAGTATCCATCCAGGAAGCAGTAGTATTCATGACCTGCCAGTCTTTCTAGCATCTGGTCTATGAATGGTAAAGGAAAATGATCCTTTCTGGTGGCTGTATTGAGCCTTCTGTAATCAATACACATACGCCATCCTGTAACTGTTCTTGTAGGAACCAGTTCATTTTTTTCATTATGGACCACTGTCATGCCACCTTTCTTAAGGACGACTTGGACATGGCTTACCCAGGGGCTATCAGAAATAGGATAAATAATCCCAGCCTCTAGTAATTTAGTGACCTCTTTCTGCACCACCTCCTTTATGGCTGGATTCAGCCGCCTTTGTGGTTGAACCATTGGCTTAGCATCACCCTCCAATAGGATCTTGTGCATGCATCTGGCTGGGCTAATGCCCTTAAGATCACTGATGGACCACCCAAGAGCTGTCTTGTGTGTCCTTAGCACCTGAATTAGTGCTTCCTCTTCCTGTGGCTCTAAGGTAGAGCTTATGATTACAGGAAAGGTACCACCTCTTCCCAGAAATGCATATTTCAGGGAAAGTGGTAATGGTTTGAGCTCGGGTTTGGGAGGTTTCTCCTCTTCCTAAGGGATTTTCAGAGGTTCTATTATTCTCTCTGGTTTCTCCAGATCAGGCTGAACATCTTTAAAGATATCCTCTAGCTCTGATTCGAGACTCTCAGTCATATTAACCTCTTTTACCAGAGAGTCAATAATATCAATGCTCATGCAGTCATTTTGGGTGTCTGGATGCTGCATGGCTTTGACAACATTCAACTTGAACTCGTCCTCATTGACTCTCAGGGTTACTTCCCCTTTTTGAACATCAATGAGGGTTCGGACAGTTGCTAGGAAAGGTCTTCCCAGAATGAGAGTTGCACTCTTGTGCTCCTCCATTTCCAGCACCACAAAGTCAGTGGGAAAGGCAAATGGCCCACCCTTGACAATCATGTCTTCAATCATGCCTGATGGGTATTTAATGGAGCCATCAGCAAGTTGGAGACATATCCGGGTTGGTTTAACTTCATCAGTCAACCCAAGCTTTTTGATAGTAGCTGCAGGTATTAGATTAATACTTGCCCCAAGATCACATAGAGCTTGCTTGGTACAAGTACCTTCTAATGTGCATGGTATCATAAAGCTTCCCAGATCTTTAAGCTTCTCAGGTAAGCTTTTCAGAATGACTACACTGCATTCTTCAGTGAGGTAAACTTTCTCAGTTTCCCTCCAATCCTTCTTATGACTTAAGATCTTTTTCATGAACTTAGCATAAGAGGGTATTTGCTCAAGTGCCTCTGCAAACGGAATCTTTATTTCAAGAGTCCTGAGATAGTCTGCAAAGCGGGCAAATTGCTTATCCTGTTCCGCTTGGCGGAGTTTCTTAGGATAAGGCATTTTGGCTTTATATTCCTCAACCTTAGTTGCTGTAGGTTTATAGCCTACAGATGTGGGTTGAGAAGCCTTTTTAGAGGGGCTTCTATCAGCACTTGTATGTGTCTGATCTCCCACTGGTGTTTGAATGCCAGGGGTGGAAGCTGGAGTGGCGTTAGACGCCAGCTCCTTGCCTGTTTCTGGCATCTGAACGCCAGAACTGTGCTTCCTTTGGGCGTTCAACGCCGATTTATTGCTTGTTTCTGGCATTGAACGCTATGACTGAGCATAGTCTCGGCGTTTAGCGCCAGCTTTCCACCCATTTTCTGGCTTTTGAGCGCTAGAGTTATTCCTCTCTGGGCTCTGACTGTCCTCAGATGGATTTTGGGTGGTTTGCTCATTTCTTGGCTTCCTGCTACCTTGAAGTGAGGTATTTAATGTTTTTCCACTTCTTAATTGAACTGCTTGGCATTCTTCTGTTATTTGTTTTGATAACTGCTGTTCTGTTTACTTCAACGGTGATTCCATATTCATATTAGCCATTCTTGTTTCTTGTAGTATCTCCTTGAATTCAGCTTACTGTTTTGTTAGAAAATCTAATTGCTGATTGAATTCAGCAGCTTGATCTGCAAGACTGAGTTCAGCAGTTACTGTTTTAGCCTCTTCGTTGATGGAAGATTCACTGCTTAGGTACAGATGCTAATTTCTGGCAACTGTATCAATAAGCTCTTGAGCTTCTTCTATTGTCTTTCTCATGTGTATAGATCCACCAGCTGAGTGGTCTAGAGAAATCTGAGCTCTTTCTGTAAGCCCATAGTAGAAGATGTCTAACTGTACCCACTCTGAAAATATTTCAGAGGGGCATTTTCTTAGCATCTCTCTGTATCTCTCCCAGGCATCATAAAGGGATTCATTATCTCCTTGTTTGAAGCCTTGGATGCTTAGCCTTAGCTGTGTCATCCGTTTTAGAGGAAAATAGTGATTCAGGAATTTTTCTGACAGCTGTTTCCATGTCTTTATGCTGTCATTAGGTTGGTTATTTAACCACCTCTTAGCTTGGTCCTTTACAGCAAATGGAAATAGTAATAATCTGTAGACATCCTGATCTACTTCCTTATCATGTAATGTGTCAGCAATTTGTAAAAATTATGCCAGAAACTTTGTAGGTTCTTCCTACGGAAGACCGGAATACTGGCAACTTTCCTACACCATGATGATGAGCTGAGGATTCAACTCAAAACTACTGACTCTGATGGAGGGTATACAGATACTACTCCCATATGAAGCAGTAGTGGGGTTAGCATATGACCCCAGAGTCCTTTTGGACTGTTCATTTCCACTTAGTTCCATGATGGAGCAAGGGAGATGATATGGATGTTGATATTATTTATTTTATTAAATATAAAAATTTATTTTCGGAATAATAAAATAAAATAAGATATTTTTCGAAAATTTTGAGAAAAGATAAGATAGAAGATATGATTTGTAAAAGATAAATATGATAGGAAAAAGATGTAATTGAAAATTGAAAAGATATAAAAGATATTTGAAAAAGATAAATTTGTTTTGAAAAAGATATTGTGAAGATTTGAAAAAGATATTTATGAGTTGAAAAGATTTTAAGAAGGAAAAGATATAGATTTGTTTTGAAAAAAATAAATTTTTTTAATCTTAAAAGGATAAGATTTGAAAAATTTTGAAATTGAAATCTGAATCTTTATAAAAAAATTTCGAAAAAATAGCTTAAAAATAGTTAGAAAAGATACATATATTTTTTTTTAATTTTGAATTTTATGATGAAAGAGAAAAACACACAAAAGTCACAAGACTTAAAATTTTTAGATCTAATGCTCCTTATTTTCGAAAATTTTGGAGGGAAAACACCAAGGAACACCAAACTTAAAAATTTTAAGATCAAAACACAAGAAAGACTCAAGAACACCTTGAAGATTCACAAGAACACAAGAACAAAAGAAAGAACACCAAACTTAAAATTTTTAGAAAACTTCAATAAAATTTTCAAAAATTATATAAAGATTGACAAGAAAACACCAAACTTGAAGTTTGGCACAAGATTAAATCAAGAAAAATTATTTTTGAAAAAGATTTTAAAAAGAAGATACCCAATTACCAAGAACATAGACCAACGATCTAGCCGGCAGTAAATGTAACACTTGTTTTGAAGAGGTATATTCCTTTTGGAAGACTAATGCTTTGGAAAAACACAAGCGAAACAAGAAAAAACACAGAACAAGAAAAATTAAAGATCAACAAGAAAAATCAACAAGAACAACTTGAAGATCAAAGAGCACAAATTCGAAAATTTAAAGGGAAAATATAAAATATGTAATTGACACCAAACTTAGAACAAAACACTAAACTCACGAAAAAAATTAAAATTTGATAAAGAAAAATAATATTTTGAAATAATTTTTGAAAAGGGAATAAAGCACTCAGAATTTAATGACTCTATAGCAACAAAAATAAATTATTCCTAATCTAAGCAACAAAATAAACCTTTAGTTGCTCAAACTCGAACAATCCCCGGCAATGGCGCCAAAAACTTGGTGCACGAAATTATAATCCCAATATCAAAATCAAGATTTCTTATGATTTCGTACCACTAACCAGCAAGTGCACTGGGTCATCCAAGTAATACCTTACGTGAGTAAGGGTCGATCCCACGGAGATTATTGGTTTGAATCAAGCTATGTTTATTTTATTATTCTTAGTCAGGATATCAATTATAATTATCAGTTTGAATTATTAGAAAAATAAAAGAGCGTGAAATAATTACTTGTTATGCAATAATGGAGAATATGTTGGAGTTTTGGAGATGCTTTTTCCTTCTCATTTAAGCTTTCCTCTTGTATTCCTCTTCCCACACGCAAGGCTCCTTCCATGGCAAGCTATATGTAGGGTGTCATCGTTGTCAATGGCTACTTCCCATCCTCTCAGTGAAAATGGTCCAAATGCTCTGTCACAGCACGGCTAATCAGCTGTTGTATCTCGATCATGTCGGAATAGAATCCATTGATTCTTTTGCGTTTGTCATCACGCCCAACACTCGAGAGTTTGAAGCTCGTCACAGTCATCCAATCCCAGAATCCTACTCAGAATACCACAGACAAGGTTTAGACTTTCCGGATTCTCATGAATGCCGCCATCAAATCCAGCTTATACCACGAAGATTCTGATTAAGGAATCTAAGAGATACTCATTCAATCTGATGTAGAACGGAGGTGGTCGTCAGGCACACATTCATGGATTGAGGAAGGTGATGAGTGTCACGGATCATCACCTTCTTCATAGTTAAGTGCGAATGAACATCTTAGATAAGAACAAGCGTGTTTGAATGGAAAATAGAAGTAATTGCATTAATTTATCGAGACGCTGCAGAGCTCCTCACCCCCAACAATGGAGTTTAGAGACTCATGCCATCAAAGAGTATAAAATTCAGATCTAAAAATGTCATGAGATACAAAATAAATCTCTAAAAGTTGTTTAAATACTAAACTAGTAACCTAGATTTACAGAGAATGAGTAAACTAAGATAATTGGTGCAAAAATCCACTTCTGGGGCCCACTTGGTGTGTGCTAGGGCTGAGACTAAAGCTTATCACGTGCTTGGGCTATTTCTGGAGTTGAACGCCAGGTTGTAACGTGTTTTTGGTGTTGAACTCCAACTTGTAACCTGTTTCTGGCGCTGGACGCCAGACTACAGCATGGAACTGGCGTTGAATGCCAGTTTACGTCATCTATCTTCGCGCAAAGTATGGACTATTATATATTGATGGAAAGCTCTGGATGTCTACTTTCCAACCCAATTGAGAGCGCACCAATTGGACTTCTGTAGCTCAAAAAAATCTATTCCGAGTGCAGGGAGATCAGAATCCAACAGCATCAGCAGTCCTTTTTCAGCCTAAATCAGATTTTTGCTCAGCTCCCTCATTTTTAGCCAGAAAATACCTGAAATCACAGAAAAACACACAAACTCATAGTAAAGTCCAGAAATATGATTTTTGCTTAAAAACTAATAAAATTCTATTAAAAACTAATAAAAACATGCTAAAATCTATATGAAATTACCCCCAAAAAGCGTATAAAATATCTGCTCATCAGGCGTTAAATGCCTAAAAAAAGCATCTGCTAGGCGTTCAATGCCAGTAAGGATAGTCATCTAGGCGTTAAACACCAGAAAGAAGCATCTTCTGGGCGTTGAACGCCAGAAAGAAGCACTTTCTGGGCGTTTAACGCCATATTTACAACGTCTTGGGCATTCCTAAAAACACCCAGTGACAAAGGAGTTCCTGGCATTCAACGCCAGCTAGAAGCAACAGCTGGGCATTGAACGCCCAGGAGAAGCTGAAAATGGGCGTTAAACGCCCAAAACATGCAGCGTTTGGGCGTTTAACGCCAGGATTGTGGGGAGGAGGTAAATTCGTTTTCAGTTCAAATTTTTTCCATTTTTCATGTTTCAATTCATGATTTCTTACATAAACATATTACAAACTCTCATCTTTCAACTTCAATTCCAAAAATTTTTAATCCTAAACATGTTTCTTAATTTTTCTTCAATATCTTTTCAAACCTTTTTTCAAAACTCAATTATCTTTTTGAATTCTTTTCAAATCTTTTTAATTTCTTCTCAAATCTTTTTCAAACTCATCATATTATCTTTTTGAATTCAAAGTTATCTTTTTCAAAATCTCATCATATGTTTTGAAATTTCAAAATTGCCTCTCCTTCTATTCCTCTCCTTTCCTTTTTTTTTGCTTGAGGACAAGCAACCCTCTAAGTTTGGTGTGTTTTTCCGTGATCACTGAGCTAAAACTCATCAAGATCATGGCACCTAAGGGAAAACAAACTACTTCAAGAGGCAAGAAAGAGAATATTTCAAAACCACTTTGGAATTGAAAGAAGTTCTTAACCAAAGAACATGCAGACCATTACCACAAAATAATGGGTCTGAGATCAGTGATCCCGGAAGTTAAATTTGATTTGAAAGAAGATGAATATCTGGAGATACAGGAGCTGAAGCGCCAGAAGCTTTCTCTTGACAGACCAGACACCCCACAAGTTGAAGGAGCACCCATCATCTCCTAAACCAAAGGTTGTTGAGTCCTAATCTTAAATTTAACTCTGTGATAATTGTTCTTATTAGGAATATACCTTAGAAGTTATATATGAGTAGTAGTAATTAGTATCTCTATCTTGATTTTATCTCCAATTAAGCTATAATTTATTTTTCTCATCATCATCAAACATGAATAAAATAGTAGACTTTTAGAATAAAGAGGCAATATTTTTCGAGCTTTTAATAAGGAAAATTCTAATTATTTAGATGTGGTGGCAATACTTTTTGTCTTCTGAATCAATGCCTGAACAATGCATATTTTTTATATTGAATTTTATGAATGTTAAAATTGTTGGCTCTTGAAAGAATGATGAACAAGAGAAATATTATTGTTGATCTGAAAAATCATGAAAGTGATTCTTGAAGCAAGAAAAAGCAGTGAAAAAAACTAAAAAAAAAGAGAGAAGCAAAAGAGGTAGAAAAAGCCAATAGCCCTTTAAACCAAAAGGCAAGGGTAAAAATGATCCAAGGCTTTGAGCATCAATGGATAGGAGGGCCCAAGAAAATAAATCCAGGCCTAAGCGGCTAAATCAAGCTGTCCCTAACCATGTGCTTGTGGCATGCAGGTCCAAGTGAAAAGCTTGAGACTGAGTGGTTAAAGTCGTAATCCAAAGCAAAAGAGTGTGCTTAAGAACTCTGGACACCTCTAATTGGGGACTTGAGCAAAGCTAAGTCACAATCTGAAAAGGTTCATCCAATTATGTGTCTGTGGCATTTATGTATCCGGTGGTAATACTGGAAAACAAAGTGCTTAGGGCCTCGTCCAAGACTCATAAAATAGCTGTGTTCAAGAGTCAACATACTAAACTAGGAGAATAAATAATACTATCTGAATAGGATCTTACTTTTGTCGGAATAGGATCTCTCTATCCTTTTGCACACTTTCACTGCGCCCAACATTTGTGAGTTTGAAGCTCGTCACAGTCATCCCGTTCCAAATCCTATTCGAAATACCACAGACAAGGTTTAGACTTTTCGAATCTCAGGAATGCTGCCAATTGGTTCTAGCCTCTACCATGAAGGTTCTGATCTCACGAGTCTGAATGCTCTGTTGTCAGGAGATGCAAGTCAAACTCGTGGATTAGAAACCCAAGAGATACGCACTCAAGCTGTCGCCCAATGATTACGTTGAGCTCGGATAGAACAGAAGTGGTTGTCAGGCACGCGTTCATAAATTTGAGAATGATGATGAGTGTCACGGATCATCACATTCTTCATATTGAAGTATGAGTGAGTATCTTAGAATAGAAGCAGGCATGATTGAATAGAAAACAATAGTAATTGCATTAATCCATTGAAACACAGCAGAGCTCCTCACCCCCACCTATGGGGTTTAGAGACTCATGCCATAGTAGATACAATATGAGATGGAAAAATGTCCTCCCCCAAATGAATCTCTAAAAGTAGTTTTTATACTAAACTCGTAACTTAGGTTTACAAAAAATGAGTAACTAAGTGCAGATAGTGTAGAAATCCACTTTCGGGGCCCACTTGGTGAGTGTTTGGGCTGAGCTTTGAAGCTTTCACGTGCATTGGGCACTCCTGGAGTTAAACATCAGCTTGGGTGCCAGTTTGGGCGTTCAACTCCAGTTTTGGTGCCAGTTCTGGCGTTTTACGCCAAAATAGGTCTCTAGCTAGCGTTTAATGCCAGTTTGGGCCATCAAATCTCGGGCAAAGTATGAACTATTACACATTGCTAGAAAGCCCAAGATGTTAGCCTTCCAGGCCAATTGAGAATGCACCAATTGGACTTCTGTAGCTCCAGAAAAATGCGTTTGGGTGTAGGGAGGTTAGAATCCAATAGCATCTGCAGTCCTTTCTCAGCCTCTGAATCAGATTTTTGTTCAGGTCCCTCAATTTCAGCCAGAAAATACCTGAAATTACAGAAAAACACACAAACTCATAGTAAAGTATAGAAATGTGATTTTTGCATAAAAACTAATAAAAATATAATAAAAAGTAATTAAAACATACTAAAAACTACCTAAAAATAACGCCAAAAAACGTATAAATTATCCGCTCATCACCAGCCACCTCCCAACCCATCCGAGTTTCTCCGGATGGTAACGGAGCTACAACAAGCTAATCAGCATATGGTGGAAGAAAACCAATGAATGGCAAACCAAATAGCTGAGTAAACTAATGCTCGGATTGAAAATGGTAACAATCATAATGAACAACCAGAGTACGATGAAGAAAATTATGATCCAACATACAACTTTGAAACTCAAGAACCAGAGAGAGACCAAAAAACAATGACAATGACGGATTGGACAACGTTGTTGGACCATTCACGGCTGATGAGCGGATAATTTATACGCTTTTTGGCATTGTTTTTAGTATGTTTTTAGTATGTTTTAGTTAGTTTTTATTATATTTTTATTAGTTTTTATTTAAAATTCACTTTTCTGGACTTTACTATGAGTTTGCGTGTTTTTCTATTATTTTAGGTATTTTCTGGCTGAAATTGAGGGACCTGAGCAAAAATCTGATTCAGAGGCTGAAAAGGACTGCAGATGCTGTTGGATTCTAACCTCCCTGCACTCGAAGTGGATTTTCTGGAGCTAAAAAAACCCAATTGGCGTGCTCTCAATTGCGTTGGAAAGTAGACATCTAGGGCTTTCCAGCAATATACAATAGTCCATACTTTGCCCGAGATTTGATGGCCCAAACCGGCATTCCAAATCACCTCAAGAATTCCCGGCGTTAAACGCCGGAACTGGCACAAAAGCTTGCGTTTAACTCCAAGAAAAGTCTCTATACATGAAAGCTTCAATGCTCAGCCCAAGCACACACCAAGTGGGCCCGGAGGTGGATTTTTATGTCATTTACTCATTTTTGTAAACCCTAAGCTACTAGTTCTCTATAAATAGGACCTTTTGCTATTGAATTTTCATCTTTGATCAGTCCTATGCTATCTTATATCACATTTTGGGGGCTGGCCTCTCGGCCATGCCTAGACCTTGTTCTTATGTATTTTCAACGGTAGATTTTCTACACACCATAGATTAAGGTGTGGAGCTCTGCTGTATCTCGAGTATTAATGCAATTAATATTGTTCTTCTATTCAATTCAGCTTATTCTTGTTCTAAGATATCACTTGTTCCTCAACTTGATGAATGTGATGATCCGTGACACTCATCATCATTCTCACCTATGAACGTTTGCCTGACAACCACCTCCGTTCTACCTTAGATTGAGTGGATATCTCTTGGATTCCTTAATCAGAATCTTCGTGGTATAAGCTAGAATCCATTGGCGGCCATTCTTGAGAATCCGGAAGGTCTAAACCTTGTCTGTGGTATTCTGAGTAGGTTCAGGAATTGAATGACTGTGACGAGCTTCAAAGTCGCGATTGTGGGGCGTTAGTGTCAGACGCAAAAGAATCACTGGATTCTATTCCGACATGATCGAGAACCGACAGATGAATAACCGTGCTGTGACAGAGTGCGTTGAACATTTTCACTGAGAGGACGGGACTGTAGCCATTGACAACGGTGATGCCCAACATACAGCTTGCTATGGAAAGGAGTAAGAAGGATTGGATGAAGACAGTAGGAAAGGAGTGAGACGGAAGGGACAAAGCATCTCCATACGCTTATCTGAAATTCTCACCAATGAATTACATAAGTATCTCTATCTTTATTTTATGTTTTATTTATCTTTTAATCATTAATCCTCCATATCCATTTGAATCCGCCTGACTGAGATTTACAAGTTGACCATAGCTTGCTTCATACCAACAATCTCCGTGGGATCGACCCTTACTCGCGTAAGGTTTATTACTTGGACGACCCAGTGCACTTGCTGGTTAGTTGTGCGAAGTTGTGATAAAGAGTTGAGATTGCAATTGAGCGTACCATGTTGATGGCGCTATTAATGATCACAATTTCATGCACCAAGTTTTTGGCGCCGTTGCCGGGGATTGTTCGAGTTTGGACAACTGACGGTTCATCTTGTTGCTTAGATTAGGTAATTTTATTTTATCTTGTTCTTCAGAGTTCTTAAGAATGAATTCTAGAGTTTCAGATGATGTTTTTATCATCACCAAAGCTGATTGATTCTCATCAATTTAGCTCTTGAATGTAATGTCTTGCTGAAGCTTGGCTAGCCATGTCTAATTTCTTTAGACTAAAGCTTTAGACTAATATTGCATGATTCCTGGAAATTCCTATTAAGAATTTTGATATCCTTATTTTCTTTCCCACTCAATTTTCGAAAAATCCAAAACAAAATTATAAAATCTTAAAACCAAAAATAATTTTATGTTTCTTGTTTGAGTCTAGTGTCTAATTTTAAGTTTGGTGTCAATTGCATGTCTTTATTCTTCTAGTTTTCGAAAATTACATGCATTATGTTCTTCATTGATCTTCAAGTTGTTCTTGATAATTTTCTTGCTCTGATCTTTAAATTCTCTGGTCTTGAGTGCTTTGTTGTTTCTCATATGCATTCTCAATTTGTTAGTGTCAATAGTATACAAACTTCTAAGTTTGGTGTCTTGCATGCATTGTTTATTTGATCGTAGTTTCATTTTGATTATTCCTCATCATTAAAAATTCAAAAAAAATTTTAAATTGTGTCTTTTCAAGTCAATAATACAGAGAATTGAAGATTCAGAACATACAGCAGAGGAATTACACAGAAAAAGCTGGGCGTTCAAAAGTCCCAGTGAGGAAGGAAAACTGGCATTTAAACGCCTGCCAGGGTGCCTGGCTGGGCGTTTAATGCCTAAAAGGGTAGCATTTTGGGCATTAAACGCCAGAATGGATACCATTCTGGGCGTTTAACGCCAGGATGGCACAAGAGGGAAGATTTTGTTTTTAATTCAGATTTTTTTTCAAGTTTCCATAATTTTTCAAAATCAAATCTTTTTCAAATCATATCTTTTCAATCATATATTTTCAAAATCAATTTCTGTCCATTTTTCAAAAATACTTGCTAACAATTAATGATTTGATTCAACATTTCAAGTATGTTGCCTTTTCTGTTGAGATGTCTGAATCATATCTTTTAAATTTCTTGTTAACTAAGTCATTAATTTTAAAAATCAAATCTTTTTAAATTGTTTTTCAATCATATCTTTTTAATCACATCTTTTTCAAAATAGTTTTCAATCATATTTTTTTATTTCTAATTTCAAAATCTTTTTCAAAATCACTTTATTTCTTTCCCAACTTTAATTTTCGAAAATCATTCTTCAAATTTTCAAAAATTCTTTTAATTATTTTAAAATCTTTTACTTTAAATTAAAAAAATTCTTCCCCTCTTCTCACATCCTTCTATTTATGGACTAACACTCCTCCTCAATGCACAATTCGAACTCTATCCCTCTTGATAAGTTCGAATTCTTCTACCTCCTCCTTCTATTCTTCTTTTCCTCTGACATCTCAAGGAATCTCTATACTGTGACATAGAGGATTCCATATTTTCTTGTTCTCTTTTCTTTCATATGAGCAGGAGCAAAGACAAAAGCATTCTTGTTGAGGCTGACCCTAAACCTGAAAGGACCTTGAAGCGAAAGCTAAGAGAAGCTAAAGCACTACTCTTTGTAGAGGACCTAACAGAAATCTTCAAACAAGAAGAAGACATGGCAGCCGAAAACAACAACAATGCCAACAATGCAAGGAAGGTGCTGGGTGACTTTACTGCACCTACTCCCGACTTCTATGGGAGAAGCATCTCTATCCCTGCCATTGGAGCAAACAACTTTGAGCTTAAGCCTCAATTAGTTTCTCTAATGCAACAGAATTGCAAGTTCCATGGACTTCCATTGGAAGATCCTCATCAGTTTTTAGCTGAATTCTTGCAGATCTTTGACACTGTCAAGACCAATGGGGTTGACCCTAAGGTCTACAGACTTATGCTATTCCCTTTTGCTGTAAGAGACAGAGCTAGGATATGGTTGGACGCACAACCTAAAGAAAGCCTGAACTCTTGGGAAAAGCTAGTCAATGCCTTCTTGGCAAAGTTCTTTCCACCTCAAAAATTGAGTAAGCTTAGAGTGGAAGTCCAAACCTTCAGACAGAAGGAAGGTGAATCCCTCTATGAAGCTTGGGAAAGATACAAATAATTGATCAGAAAGTGTCCTTCTGACATGCTTTCTGAATGGAGCATCATAGGTATCTTCTATGATGGTCTGTCTGAATTGTCCAAGATGTCATTGGACAGCTCTGCTGGAGGATCTCTTCATCTGAAGAAGACGCCTGCAGAAGCTCAAGAACTCATTGAAATGGTTGCAAATAACCAATTCATGTACACTTCTGAAAGGAATCCTGTGAACAATGGGACGAATCAGAAGAAAGGAGTTCTTGAGATTGATACTCTGAATGCCATATTGACTCAGAACAAAATATTGACTCAGCAAGTCAATATGATTTCTCAAAGTCTGTCTGGAATGCAAGCTGCACCAGGCAGTACTAAGGACGCTTCATTTGAAGAAGAAGCTTATGATCCTGAGAACCCATCAATGGAAGAGGTGAATTACATGGGAGAACCCTATGGAAACACCTATAATCCTTCATGGAAAAATCATCCAAATCTCTCATGGAAGGATCAACAGAAACCTCAACAAGGTTTCAATAACAATAATGGTGGAAGAAACAGGTTTAGCAATGGCAAGCCTTTTCCATCATCTTCTCAGCAACAGACAGAGAATTCTAAGCAGAGCCACTCTGACTTAGCAACCATGGTCTCTGATCTAATCAAAATCACTCAAAGTTTCATAACTGAAACAAGGTCCTCCATTAGAAACTTGGAGGCACAAGTGGGTCAGCTGAGCAAGAAAGTCACTGAACTCCCTCCTAGCACTCTTCCAAGCAATACAAAAGAGAATCCAAAAGGAGAGTGTAAGGCCATCAACATGGCCGAATTTGGAGAGGAGGAAGAGGCAGTGATCGCCACTGAGGAAGACCTCAATGGACGTCCACTGCCTCCAATAAGTTCCCTAATGAGGAACCATGGGAATCTGAGGCTCACACTGAGACCATAGAGATTCCATTGGATTTACTTCTGCCATTCATGAGCTCTAATGAGTATTCTTCCTTTGAAGAGGACGAAGATGTCACTGAAGAACAAGTTGCTAAGTACCTTGGAGAAATCATGAAGCTAAATGACAAGTTATTTGGTAATGAGACTTGGGAGGATGAACCCCCTTTGCTCACCAAAGAACTGAATGACTTGACTAGGCAGAGATTACCTCAAAAGAGACAGGACCCTGGGAAGTTCTCAATACCTTGTACATTAGGCACCATGACCTTCGAGAAAGCTCTGTGTGACCTAGGGTCAATCATAAACCTCATGCCTCTCTCTGTAATGGAGAAACTAGGGATCTTTGAGGTACAAGCTGCAAGAATCTCACTAGAGATGGCAGACAATTCAAGAAAACAAGCTTATGGACTTGTAGAGGATGTTCTGGTAAAGATTGAAGACCATTACATTCCTACTAATTTCATAGTCCTAGAGACTGGGAAGTGCATGGATGAATCCATCATCCTTGGCAGACCCTTCTGGTGGACGAAATTGTGATAAAAGAGTTTCAGGCACTGTTAGAGAAGCTCACAACTCCGTTCAACTAACCAGCAAGTGTACTGGGTCGTCCAAGTAATAAACCTTACGTGAGTAAGGGTCGATCCCACAGAGATTATTGGTATGAAGCAAGCTATGGTCACCTTGTAAATCTCAGTCAGGCATATTAAATTGGTTTATGGGTTTCGAAAATAAAAATAAGGAAGTAGAAAATAATAAAAGGGATAGAATACTTATGCAGATTCATTGGTTGGAATTTCAGATAAGCGGATGGAGATACTGCATGGCTCAAGGACGCCTGCTTTCCTACTGCTTCAACTCAATCCTTCTTACTCCTTTCCATGGCAAGCTGTGTATAGGGGTTCACCATCAGCGGTGGCTACTTTCAATCCTCTCGGGAAAATGATCCTATGCGGCTGTCACTCGCATGGCTAATCGTCTGGAGGCATCACCCATGGTTGATGGCTACATCCCATCCTCGCAGTGAAAACTACGCTCACGCACTCTGTCACAGCACGGCTAATCACTGGTTGGTTCCTGCGCCTACTGGAATAGAATCCCTTGATTCTTTTGCGTCTGTCACTAACGCCCAGCACTTGCAAGTTTGAAGCACGTCACAGTCATTCATTACCGGAATCCTACTCGGAATACCACAGACAAGGTTAGACTTTCCGGATTCCCAGGATCCTACTCGAAATACCACAGACAAGGTGAGACTTTCCGGACCCTCATAAATGCCGCCATCTATCTAGCTTATACCACGAAGATTCTGTTGGGGAATCTAAGAGATACACATTCAAGCTCGGTTGCATGTAGAACGGAAGTGGTTGTCAATCACGTGCATTCATAAGTGAGAATGATAATGATCGTCACTTTCATCATTACATTCATCATGTTCTTAGGTACGAATGAATATCTTGGAATAAGAATAAGAGAGATTTGAATAAAAGAAAATAGAATTGCATTAATACTTGAGGTACAGCAGAGCTTCACACCCTTAATCTATGGTGTGCAGAAACTCCACCGTTGAAGATACATAAGTAAAAGAGGTTCAGGCATGGCCGAATGGCCAGCCCTCTCCATGATCAAGTGACCGAATATTCAAGAGATTAAACTGTCAAAAGATGATGTCTAATACAATAGATAAATGTTCTATTTATAATAAACTAGCTCCTAGGGTTTACATGAGTAAGTAATTGATGCATAAATTCACTTCCGGGGCCCACTTGGTGTATGTTTGGGCTGCGCTTGATCAATCCACGAGCTGAGGCTTCTCTTGGAGTTGAACTCCGAGTTATGACGTGTTTTGGGCGTTCAACTCCGGATCATGACGTTTTTCTGGCGTTTAACTCCAGACAGCAGCATGAACTTGGCGTTCAACGCCAAGTTACGTCGTCAATCTTCGAATAAAGTATGGACTATTATATATTGCTGGAAAGTCCTGGATGTCTAATTTCCAACGCCGTTGAGAGCGCGCCAATTGGAGTTCGGTAGCTCCAGAAAATCCATTTCGAGTGCAGGGAGGTCAGATTCCAACAGCATCAGCAGTCCTTTTGTCAGCCTTCTTCAGAGTTTTGCTCAAATCCCTCAATTTCAGCCAGAATTTACCTGAAATCACAGAAAAACACACAAACTCATAGTAAAGTCCAGAAATGTGAATTTAACATAAAAACTAATGAAAACATCCCTAAAAGTAGCTCAAACTTACTAAAAACTATATAAAAACAATGCCAAAAAGCGTATAAATTATCCGCTCATCACAACACCAAACTTAAATTGTTGCTTGTCCCCAAGCAACTGAAAATCAAATAGGATAAAAGAAGAGAATATACTATAAATCTCAGAATATCAATGAATATTAATTTAATTAGATGAGCGGGACTTGTAGCTTTTTGCTTCTGAACAGTTTTGGCATCTCACTTTTTCCTTTGAAGTTTAGAGTGATTGGCTTCTCTAGGAACTTAGAATTTCGGATAGTGTTATTGACTTTCCTAGTTAAGCATGTTGATTCTTGAACACAGCTACTTATGAGTCTTGGCCGTGGCCCTAAGCACTTTGTTTTCCAGTATTACCACCGGATACACAAATGCCACAGACACATAACTGGGTGAACCTTTTCAGATTGTGACTTAGCTTTGCTAGAGTCCCCAGTTAGTGGTGTCCAGAGCTCTTAAGCACACTCTTTTGCTTTGGATCACGACTTTAACCACTCAGTCTCAAGCTTTTCACTTGGACCTTCATGACATAAGCACATGGTTAGGGACAGCTTGATTTAGCCGCTTAGGCCTGGATTTTATTTCCTTGGGCCCTCCTATCCATTGATGCTCAAAGCCTTGGATCCTTTTTACCCTTGCCTTTTGGTTTTAAGGGCTATTGGCTTTTTCTACTGCTCCTTCTTTTTCTTTCTATTTTTTTCGCCACTTTTTTTTTTTCGCAAGCTTCCTTTTTCACTGCTTTTTCTTGCTTCAAGAATCAATTTCATGATTTTTCAGATCATCAATAACATTTCTCTTTGTTCATCATTCTTTCAAGAGCCAACAATTTTAACACTCATAAACAACAAGATCAAAAATATGCACTGTTCAAGCATTCATTCAGAAAACAAAAAGTATTGCCACCACATCAATATAATTAAATTAAATTCAAGGATAAATTCGAAATTCATGTACTTCTTGTTCTTTTGAATTAAAACATTTTTCATTTAAGAGAGGTGAAGGATTAATGGATTTTATTCATAGCTTTAAGGCATGGTTACATACTAATGATCATGAAATAAAGACACAAAACATAGATAAACACCATACTAAAAACCGAAAACAGAAAGAAATAAAGAACAAGGAATGAATCCACCTCTAGTGGCGTCTTCTTCTTGAAGGACCAACAATGTCCTTAAGCTCTTCTATGTCCCTTCCTTGCCTTTGTTGCTCCTCCCTCATTACTCTTTGATCTTCTCTTATTTCTTGGAGAATGATGGAGTGTTCATGATGTTCCACCCTTAATTGTTCCACATTATGGCTCAAATCTTCTAAGGAGGTATTGAGTTGCTCCCAATAGTTGTTGGGAGGAAAGTGCATTCCTTGAGGCATCTCAGGAATTTGTTGATGGTGAGCTTCCTCATGCATTTCTTGAGGGCTGTGAGGAGCTTCTCTTGTTTGCTCCATCCTTTTCTTGGTGATGGGATTGTCTTCTTCAATGGAGACATCTCCATCTATGATAACTCCAGCTGAGTAACATAGATGGCAAATAAGGTGAGGGAAGGCTAGCCGTGCCATGGGTGAGGACTTGTCGACTATTTTGTAGAGTTCATTGGAGATGACTTCATGAACTTCTACTTTCTCTCCAATCATGATGCTATGGATCATGATGGCCCGATCCACAGTAACTTCAGATCGGTTGCTAGTAGGAATGATGGATCTTTGGATGAACTCCAACCATCCTCTAGCCACAGGCTTGAGATCCAGTCTTCTTAGTTGAACTGGCTTGCCTTTGGAGTCTATTCTCCACTGAGCTCCTTCCATACATATGTCCGTAAGGACTTGGTCCAACATTTGATTAAAGTTGACCCTTCTAGTGTAGGGGTGTTCATCTCCTTGCATCATAGGCAAGTGAAACGCCAACCTCACATTTTCCGGACTAAAATCTAAGTATTTCCCCCGAACCATTGTGAGATAGTTCTTTGGATTCGGGTTCATACTTTGATCATGGTTCCTAGTGATCCATGCATTGGCATAGAACTCTTGAACCATCAATATTCCGACTTGTTGCATGGGGTTGGCTAGGACTTCCCAACCTCTTCTTTGGATTTCATGTCGGATTTCCGGATACTCATTCTTTTTGAGCTTGAAAGGGACCTCGGGGATCACCTTCTTCTTTGCCACAACATCATAGAAGTGGTCTTGATGGCTTTTGGAGATGAATCTCTCCATTTCCCATGACTCGGAGGTGGAAGCTTTTGTCTTCCCTTTCCCTTTTCTAGAGGATACTCCGGCCTTAGGTGCCATTGATGGTAATGGAAAAACAAAAAGCTTATGCTTTTACCACACCAAACTTAAAATTTTGCTCGCCCTCGAGCAAGAAAGAATAGAAGAGTAGAAGAAGAAGAAGAGAATATGGGAGAAAGGGGAAGAAGTAGGTTCGGCTATGTGGGAGAAGAAGGGGTTGTGTTGTGTGAAAAATGAAGTAGAAGGGAAGGGTATTTATAGGGAGAGGGAGGGTGGGTATTCGGCCATTTTGGGTGTAGTGGGTGGGAAAGTGAATTTGAATTTTATGAAGGTAGGTGGGGTTTATGGGGAAGAGTGGGGTGATGTGAATGGTGAATGGGGTAATTGGGAAGAGGAATTGAAGTGATTGGTTAAGGGTTTTGGGAAGTGTGATATGGGAAAGAGTGAAATGAGATTAGGATTAGGAGAGTGTGATTAGGATTAAAAGAAAAGGTGGGAATATGGTAGGTGGGGATCCTGTGGGGTCCACAGATCCTGGGGTGATCCTGTGGGGTCCACAGATCCTGAGGTGAAAAGAAATACCATTCCTTCACCATATAGGCATGTAAATTGCCTTCGTGCATCATTCTGGCGTTCAAACGCCCATTGGTGCACGTTCTGGGCGTTCAACGCCCATGTAATGCATGTTTCTGGCGTTGAACGCCAGTTTCATGCTTGTTGCTGGCGTTCAGCGCCAGTTTGTCCTCTCTGCGCACATTCCTGGCGTTCAGTGCCAGGATGGTGCTTGTTTCTGGCGTTCAGCGCCAGAATGGTGCTCTGTTCTGGCGTTGAACGCCAGCCAGATGCATCTTACTGGCGTTGAACGCCAGTCTGCGCTACCTTCAGGGTGAAAAATTTTTTTCTTCTGTTTTTGACTCTGTTTTTAATTTTTTTAATTTTTTCGTGACTCCTTATGATCATGTACCTAATAAAACACAAAATAACAATAAAATAAAATAAAAGTTAGATAAATAAAATTGGGTTGCCTCCCAACAAGCGCTTCTTTAATGTCAATAGCTTGACATTGGCTCTCATGGAGCCTCAAGGTGATCAGGTCAATGTTGTATAGTTGTCCACACCAAACTTAGAGTTTGGATATGGGATCTTAACACCAAACTTAGAGTTTGGTTGTGGCCTCACAACACCAAACTTAGAGTTTGACTGTGTGGGATCTT
The DNA here is from genome assembly GCF_003086295.3 of Arachis hypogaea. Taxonomy (NCBI): domain Eukaryota; kingdom Viridiplantae; phylum Streptophyta; class Magnoliopsida; order Fabales; family Fabaceae; genus Arachis; species Arachis hypogaea. The sequence goes on from NC_092045.1 coordinate 50,241,653, forward strand.
CTTGACTCTGAACTGAGAGAAGCTCTTCATGCTTACTCTCTTTTGTCACAGAGGGATGGCCATGTGCCTTAAACACAAGGTAGTCCCCATTCAATTGAAGGACTAATTCACCTCTGTTTACATCTATCACAGCTCCTGCTGTGGCTAGGAAAGGTCTTCCTAGGATGATGCATTCATCATCTTCCTTCCTAGTGTCTAGGATTATGAAATCAGCAGGGATGTAAAGGCCTTCAACCTTTACTAGCACGTCCTCTACTATTCCATAGGCTTGTCTTATTGACTTATCTGCCAATTGTAATGAAAACAAGGCAGGTTGTACCTCAATGATCCCCAGCTTCTCCATTACAGAGAGTGGCATAAGATTTATCCCTGACCCCAGATCACATAGAGCTTTTTCAAAGCTCATAGTGCCAATGGTACAAGGTATTAAGAACTTGCCAGGATCTTGTTTCTTTTGAGGTAGAGTTTTCTTGAATCCAAGTATCTAGTTCATTAATGAGCAGGGGAGGTTCACTTTCCCAAGTCTCATTACCAAACAACTTGGCATTCAGCTTCATGATAGCTCCTAAGTATTGAGCAACTTGCTCTCCAGTCACATCTTCATCTTCTTCAGAGGATGAATAGTCTTCAGAGCTCATGAATGGCAGAAGGAGATTTAATGGAATCTCTATGGTCTCTATATGAGCTTCAGATTCCTCTGAATCCTTAATAGGAAACTCCTTCTTGCTTGAGGGACGTCCCAGGAGGTCTTCCTCACTAGGATTTTCGTCCTCCTCCTCCTTAGTGCATTCGGCCACTTTGATTAAATCAATGGCCTTGCACTCTCCTTTTGGATTCTCTTCTGTATTACTTGGGAGAATACTAGGAGGAGTATCAATGACTTTCTTACTCAGCTGGCCCACTTGTGCCTCCAAATTTCTAATGGAGGATCTTGTTTCATTCATGAAACTGAAAGTGGCCTTTGACAGATCAGAGACTATATTGGCTAAATTAGAAGTGTTTTGTTCTGAATTCTCTGTCTGTTGCTGAGAAGATGATGGATATGGCTTACTATTGCTCAGCCTATTGCGTCCACCATTGTTAAAGCCTTGTTGAGGCTTTTGTTGATCCTTCCAGGAGAAATTGGGATGATTTCTCCATGATGGGTTATAGGTATTTCCATAAGGTTCACCCATGTAATTAACCTCTACCATGGTAGGGTTCTCAGGATCATAAGCTTCTTCAGAAGCTGCCTCTCTAGTGCTGTTGGATGCATGTTGCAATCCATTCAGATTTTGAGAGATAATGTTGACCTGTTGAGTCAACATTTTGTTCTGAGCCAATATGGCATTCAGAGCATCAATTTCAAGAACTCCTTTCCTCTGAGGTATCCCGTTATTCACGGAATTCCTCTCAGAGGTATACATGAACTGGTTGTTTGCAACCATGTCAATGAGTTCTTGAGCCTCTTCAGGCATTTTCTTCAGGTGAATAGATCCACCTGCAGAATGGTCCAATGACATTTTCGAAAATTCAGAGAGACCATAATAGAATATATCTAATAGGGTCCATTCTGAAAACATGTCAGATGGACATCTTTTGGTCAACTGCTTGTATCTTTCCCATGCTTCATAGAGGGATTCACCATCTTTTTGCTTGAAGGTTTGAACATCCACTCTTAGCTTGCTCAGCTTTTGAGGAAGAAAGAATTTATCCAAGAAGGCAGTGACCAGCTTATCCCATGAGTCCAGGCTATCCTTAGGTTGTGAATCCAACCATATTCTAGCTCTGTCTCTTACAGCAAAAGGGAAAAGCATGAGTCTGTAGACTTCAGGATTAACTCCATTCGTTTTTACAGTCTCACAGATCTGCAAGAACTCAGTTAAAAACTGATAAGGATCTTCAGATGGAAGTCCATAAAACTTGCAGTTTTGTTGCATTAATGCAACTAGTTGAGGCTTAAGCTCAAAGTTATTGGCTCCAATGGCAGGAATGGAGATGCTTCTTCCATCAAATTTTGAAAAAGATAAGAAGATAAGAAGTTAGATAAGATATTTTGAAATCAAATTTTGAAAAAGATAAAATTTTTGAAAAAGATAAGATAAAAGATAAAAAGATAAGATAAAAATTTTAATAAAAAGATATTTTGAAAAAGATTTAATTTTTAAAAAGACTTAACTAACAAGAAACTACAAGATAAGATTCTAGAACTTAAAGATTGAACCTTTCTTAACAAGAAAGTAACAAACTTCAAATTTTTGAACCAATCACATTAATTGTTAGCTAATTTTCGAAAATTTGATGTAAAGATAAGAAAAAAAAGATTTTTGAAAAATAATTTTTAAAATTTTCGAAAATAAAATAAAAAAGAAAATGAAAAAGATATGATTTTTGAAAAAGATTTTCAAAAGATAAGATTTTTAAAATTGAAATTTTGACTTGACTTGTAAGAAACAACTAATTTTAAAATTTTTTTGACCAAGTCAACCCAAAATTTCGAAATTTTGGAGGGAAATAAGGAAAAGATATTTTTTGATTTTTGAATTTTTAAAGAAAAACACAAAAATGACCCAAAACATGAAAATTTTGGATCAAAACAATGAATGCATGCAAGAATGCTATGAATGTCAAGATGAACACCAAGAACACTTTGAAGATCATGATGAACATCAAGAACATAATTTTGAAAAATTTTTGATGCAAAGAAAACATGCAAGACACCAAACTTAGAAATCTTTAATGCATGGACTCTAACAAACAAAAAAAAACATATGAAAAACAACAAATAACACAAAACAAGAAAACCTCAAGATCAAACAAGAAGACTTGTCAAGAACAACTTGAAGATCATGAAGAACACCATGAATGCATGAGATTTTCGAAAAAATGCAAGAAAAATTTTAAAAGCATGCAATTGACACCAAACTTAAAAATTGACTCAAGACTCAAACAAGAAACACAAAATATTTTTGGTTTTTATGATTTTATGATTTTTTTTTGTATTTTTATTATTTTTTTCAAAAATATTTTTGGAAAAACGAAAAATAAAAGAAAAATTTTTGAAAAAGATTTTTGAAAAGAAAGTTACCTAATCTGAGCAACAAGATGAACCGTCAGTTGTCCATACTCGAACAATCCCCGGCAACGGCGCCAAAAACTTGGTGGACGAAATTGTGATAAAAGAGTTTCAGGCACTGTTAGAGAAGCTCACAACTCCGTTCAACTAACCAGCAAGTGTACTGGGTCGTCCAAGTAATAAACCTTACGTGAGTAAGGGTCGATCCCACAGAGATTGTTGGTATGAAGCAAGCTATGGTCACCTTGTAAATCTCAGTCAGGCAGATTAAATTGGTTTATGGGTTTCGAAAACAAAAATAAGGAAGTAGAAAATAATAAAAGGGATAGAATACTTATGCAGATTCATTGGTTGGAATTTCAGATAAGCGGATGGAGATACTGCATGGCTCAAGGACGCCTGCTTTCCTACTGCTTCAACTCAATCCTTCTTACTCCTTTCCATGGCAAGCTGTGTATAGGGGTTCACCATCAGCGGTGGCTACTTTCAATCCTCTCGGGAAAATGATCCTATGCGGCTGTCACTCGCATGGCTAATCGTCTGGAGGCATCACCCATGGTTGATGGCTACATCCCATCCTCGCAGTGAAAACTACGCTCACGCACTCTGTCACAGCACGGCTAATCACTGGTTGGTTCCTGCGCCTACTGGAATAGAATCCCTTGATTCTTTTGCGTCTGTCACTAACGCCCAGCACTTGCAAGTTTGAAGCACGTCACAGTCATTCATTACCGGAATCCTACTCGGAATACCACAGACAAGGTTAGACTTTCCGGATTCCCAGGATCCTACTCGAAATACCACAGACAAGGTGAGACTTTCCGGACCCTCATAAATGCCGCCATCTATCTAGCTTATACCACGAAGATTCTGTTGGGGAATCTAAGAGATACACATTCAAGCTCGGTTGCATGTAGAACGGAAGTGGTTGTCAATCACGTGCATTCATAAGTGAGAATGATAATGATCGTCACTTTCATCATTACATTCATCATGTTCTTAGGTACGAATGAATATCTTGGAATAAGAATAAGAGAGATTTGAATAAAAGAAAATAGAATTGCATTAATACTTGAGGTACAGCAGAGCTTCACACCCTTAATCTATGGTGTGCAGAAACTCCACCGTTGAAGATACATAAGTAAAAGAGGTTCAGGCATGGCCGAATGGCCAGCCCTCTCCATGATCAAGTGACCGAATATTCAAGAGATTAAACTGTCAAAAGATGATGTCTAATACAATAGATAAATGTTCTATTTATAATAAACTAGCTCCTAGGGTTTACATGAGTAAGTAATTGATGCATAAATTCACTTCCGGGGCCCACTTGGTGTATGTTTGGGCTGAGCTTAATCAATCCACGAGCTGAGGCTTCTCTTGGAGTTGAACTCCGAGTTATGACGTGTTTTGGGCGTTCAACTCCGGATCATGACGTTTTTCTGGCGTTTAACTCCAGACAGCAGCATGAACTTGGCGTTCAACGCCAAGTTACGTCATCAATCTTCGAAGAAAGTATGGACTATTATATATTTCTGGAAAGCCCTGGATGTCTACTTTCCAACGCCGTTGAGAGCGCGCCAATCGGAGTTCTGTAGCTCCAGAAAATTCATTTCGAGTGTAGGGAGGTCAGATTCCAATAGCATCAGCAGTCCTTTTGTCAGCCTTCTTCAGAGTTTTGCTCAAATCCCTCAATTTCAGCCAGAATTTACCTGAAATCACAGAAAAACACACAAACTCATAGTAAAGTCTAGAAATGTGAATTTAACATAAAAACTAATGAAAACATCCCTAAAAGTAGCTCAAACTTACTAAAAACTATATAAAAACAATGCCAAAAAGCGTATAAATTATCCGCTCATCACCTTCCTAGCCACAGTAGAGGCTGTGATTGATGTTCACAGAGGAGAATTGATCATTCAAGTGAATGAAGAATCCTTTGTATTTAAGGCTCAAGGATATCCCTCTGTAACCATGGAGAGGAAGCATGAAGAGCTTCTCTCAAAACAGAGTCAAACAGAGCCCCCACAGTCAAACTCTAAGTTTGGTGTTGGGAGGCCACAACCAAATTCTAAGTTTGGTGTTAAACCCCCACATTCAAACTCTAAGTTTGGTGTTGGGAGGTTCCAACATTGCTCTGAACATCTGTAAGGCTCCATGAGGGCCCACTGTCAAGCTACTGACATTAAAAAAGTGCTTGTTGGGAGGTAACCCAATGTTATATTTATCTATTTTCCTTTGTTATTTTATGTTATCTATAGGTTGATGATCATGTGAAGTCACAAAAACAATTGAAAAAGCAAAAACAGAATGAAAAACAGAAAGAAAAATAGCACACCCTGGAGGAAAAGCCTGTTGGCGTTTAAACGCTAGTAAGGGCAGCAAATGGGCGTTTAACGCCCAGTCTGGCACCATTTTGGGCGTTTAACGCCAGAAAGGGGCACCAGACTGGCGTTTAATGCCAGAAAAGGGCAGTAGCCCGGCGTTTAACGCCAGGATTGGCAGAAAGGGCGTTTTACACGCCACTTGGTGTAGGGATGAGCTATCCTTGACACCTCAAGATCTGTGGACCCCACAGGATCCCCACCTACCCCACCACTCTCTCTCTTTTTCACCCATTCACTAATCACCTCAATACCTCTTCCCCAAAAAAACCCCACACCTATCAAATCCCATCATTCTCTTCACCACTCACATCCATCCTTCATAAAACCCCATCTACCCCACCATCCAAATTCAAACCACTTTCCCTCCCAAACCCACCCATAATGACCGAACCCTACCCCCCATTTCCACTCCTATATAAACCCATCTTCACTCCTTCATTTTCACACAACCTAAACACTACTTCTCCCCCTTGGCCAAAACACAAAGCCCCCCTCCATCTCCTCTATTTCTTCTTCTTCTACTCTTTTCTTTCCTCTTTTGCTCGAGGACGAGCAAACCTTCTAAGTTTAGTGTGGTAAAAGTGTTGCTTTTTGTTTTTCCATAACCATTTATGGCACCTAAGGCCGGAGAAACCTCTAGAAAGAGGAGAGGGAAGGCAAAAGCTTCCACCTCCGAGTCATGGGAGATGGAGAGATTCATCTCAAGGGTGCATCAAGACCACTTCTATGAAGTTGTGGCCATGAAGAAGGTGATCCCCGAGGTCCCTTTCAAACTCAAAAAGAGTGAATATCCGGAGATCCAACATGAGATCCGAAAAAGAGGTTGGGAAGTTCTTACCAACCCCATTCAACAAGTCGGAATCTTAATGGTTCAAGAGTTCTATGCCAATGCATGGATCACCAAGAACCATGATCAAAGTGTGAACCCGGACCCAAAGAATTGGCTTACAATGGTTCGGGGGAAATGCTTAGATTTTAGTCCGAAAAATGTAAGGTTGGCATTCAACTTGCCCATGATGCAAGGAGATGAACACCCCTATACTAGAACGGTCAACTTTGATCAAAGGTTGGACCAAGTCCTCATAGACATTTATGAAGAGGGCGCTCAATGGAAGAGAGATTCAAGAGGGAAGCCGGTTCAACTGAGAAGGCATGACCTCAAGCCCGTGGCTAGGGGATGGTTGGAGTTTATCCAACGCTCAATCATTCCTATTAGCAACCAGTCCGAAGCTACTATAGACCGGGCTATCATGATTCAAGGCATCATGATTGGAGAGAAAGTATAAGTTCATGAGGTTATATCCCAAGAACTTTATAAGGTGGCGGACAAGTCCTCTACCTTGGCAAGGTTAGCCTTCCTTCATCTCATTTGTCACCTCTGTAATTCAGTTGGAATTAACATAGAGGGAGACATCCTCATTGATGAGGACAAGCCCATCACTAAGAAGAGGATGGAGCAAATAAGAGATCCCACTCATGGACATGAGGAAATTCCTCATCATGAAATCCCTGAGATGCCTCAAGGGATGCATTTTCCTCCACAAAACTATTGGGAGCAAATCAACACCTCCCTAGGAGAATTGAGTTACAAGATGGGACAACTAAGGGTGGAGCACCAAGAACATTCCATCCTCCTCCATGAAATTAGAGAACATTAAAGAATCATGAGAGAGGAGCAACAAAGGCAAGGAAGAGACATTGAGGAGCTCAAGCACTCCATAAGATCTTCAAGAGGAAGAACAAGCCGCCATCACTAAGGTGGACCCGTTCTTTAATCTCCTTGTTCTTTATTTTTCTGTTTTTCAAAAATTATGCTTTATGTTTTATTTATGTTTATGTCTTATGATCATTAGTGTCTTAGTGTCTATGCTTTAGAGTTATGAATGTCCTATGAATCCATCACCTTTCTTAAATGAAAAATGTTCTTAGTTGAAAAAGAGAAGAATTGCATGAATTTTGAATTTTATAACAGATTAATTATTTTGATGTGGTGGCAATACTTTTGATTTCTGAATGTATGCTTGAACAGTGCATATGTCTTTTGAATTTGTTGTTCATGAATGTTAAAATTGTTGGCTCTTGAAAGAATGATGAAAAAGGAGACATGTTACTAAGGATCTAAAAAATCATAAAAACGATTCTTGAAGCAAGAAAAAGCAGTGAATTCAAAAAAAGAAGCAAAGATCAAGCAGAAAAAGCCAATAACCCTTTAAACCAAAAGGCAATGATAATAAAAAGGATCCAAGGCTTTGAGCATCAGTGGATAGGACGGCCTACAGGAATAACATCCTGGCCTAAGCGGCTAAACCAAGCTGTCCCTAACCATGTGCTTGTGGCGTGAAGGTGTCAAGTGAAAACTTGAGACTGAGCGGTTAAAGTCGTGATCCAAAGCAAAAAGAGTGTGCTTAAGAACCCTGGATACCTCTAATTGGGGACTCTAGCAAAGCTGAGTCACAATCTAAAAAGGTTCACCTAGTTATGTGTATGTGGCATGGATGTATCCGGTGGTAAGACTGGAAAACAGAGTGCTTTGGGCCACGGCCAAGACTCATAAAGTAGCTGTGTTTAGGAATCATCATACTTAACTAGGAGAATTAATAACACTATCCGGATTCTGAGTTCCTATAGAAGCCAATCATTCTAAACTTTAAAGGATAAAGTGAGATGCCAAAACTGTTCAGAGGCAAAAAGCTAAAAGCCCCGCTCATCTAATTAATACTGATCTTCATAGATATTTTTGGAATTCATTGTATATTCTCTTATTTTTATCCTATTTGATTTTTAGTTGCTTGGGGACAAGCAACAATTTAAGTTTGGTGTTGTGATGAGCGGATAATTTATACGCTTTTTGGCATTGTTTTTAGTATGTTTTTAGTATGTTTTAGTTAGTTTTTATTATATTTTTATTAGTTTTTATTTAAAATTCACTTTTCTGGACTTTACTATGAGTTTGTGTATTTTTTTGTGATTTCAGGTATTTTCTGGCTGAAATTGAGGGACCTGAGCAAAAATCTGATTCAGAGGCTGAAAAGGACTGCAGATGCTATTGGATTCTGACCTCCCTACACTCGAAGTGACTTTTCTGGAGCTACAGAAGATTAATTGGCGTGTTCTCAATTTCTTTGGAAAGTAGACATCCAGGGCTTTCCAGCAATATATAATAGTCTATATTTTGCCCGAGATTTGATGGCCCAAACCGGCATTCTAAATCAGCTCAAGAATTCCCAGCGTTAAACGCCGGAACTGGCACAAAAGTAGGAGTTAAACGCCCAAACTGGCACAAAAGCTAGCGTTTAACTCCAAGAAAAGTCTCTACACATGAAAGCTCCAATTCTCAGCCCAAGCACACACCAAGTGGGCCCGGAAATGGATTTTTACGTCACTTACTCATTTTTGTAAACCTTAAGCTACTAGTTCTCTATAAATAGGACCTTTTGCTATTGTATTTTCATCTTTGATCTGTCCTATGCTATCTTAGATCACATTTTGGGGGCTGGCCTCTTGGCCATGCCTAGACCTTGTTTTTATGTATTTTCAACGGTAGAGTTTCTACACACCCTAGATTAAGGTGTGGAGCTCTGCTGTACCTCGAGTATTAATGCAATTACTATTGTTCTTCTATTCAATTCAGCTTATTCTTGTTCTAAGATATCACTTGTTCCTCAACTTGATGAATGTGATGATCCGTGACACTCATCATCATTCTCACCTATGAACGTGTGCCTGACAACCACCTCCGTTCTACCTTAGATTGAGTGGATATCTCTTGGATTCCTTAATCAGAATCTTCGTGGTATAAGCTAGAATCCATTGGCGGCCATTCTTGAGAATCCGGAAGGTCTAAACCTTGTCTGTGGTATTCTGAGTAGGATTCAGGGATTAAATGACTATTACGAGCTTCAAACTCGCGATTGTGGGGCATTAGTGACAGACGCAAAAGAATCACTGGATTCTATTCCGACATGATCGAGAACTGACAGATGAATAGCCGTGCTGTGACAGAGTGCGTTGAACATTTTCACTGAGAGGACGGGACTGTAGCCATTAACAACGGTGATGCCCAACATACAGCTTGCCATGGAAAGGAGTAAGAAGGATTGGATGAAGACAGTAGGAAAGTAGAGAGACGGAAGGGACAAAGCATCTCCGTACGCTTATCTGAAATTCTCACCAATGAATTACATAAGTATCTCTATCTTTATTTTATGTTTTATTTATCTTTTAATCATTAATCCTCCATATCCATTTGAATCCGCCTGACTGAGATTTACAAGATGACCATAGCTTGCTTCATACCAACAATCTCTGTGGGATCGACCCTTACTCGCGTAAGGTTTATTACTTGGACGACCCAGTGCACTTGCTGGTTAGTTGTGCGAAGTTGTGATAAAGAGTTGAGATTGCAATTGAGCGTACCATGTTGATGGCGCCATTGATGATCACAATTTTGTGCACCAACGGCCGACGTCATGAATTTCAAACTGCCTAGGAACTTCGTATTATCAATCACTTTGACTTCTTATGATGGCATGGGAGATCCAAAAAAATATGTCAAGAAATTCCGATCTATGATGATAGTGAACGGTGCTTCTAATCTTATTTTATGTCATTGTTTTCCTACCTTTTTAGACGGTCCTTCACTTGATTGGTTTTTATTTTTGCCTGTAGGTTTGATTTCATGCTGTCAAGAGCTCGCTCAGCAATTCGAAGATCAGTTTGCTGCATATTCCATCTATCTACATGATTCTAACTATCTAAACACTATCAAGCAAGGGCAGCACGAAAGTTTAAGGGAGTATGTCACCTGCTTCACCAAAGTAGTGATGAGCATCCTAAACCTTCACCCTGAGGTATACTTGCATGCTATAAAGAGTGGACTCTGTCCCGGGAAGTTCCAAGAGGCCATCATAGTGGCTAAACCCAAAACATTGGCCGAGTGTTGAGAGAAAGCCAAAGGTCAAATGGAGATTGAAAAGCTGCGCCAATCTCGAAAATCCGAGAAGAATCAAACGAATAAGGATGACAATAAATCTCGGACAATAAGAAACCTTTCTAGTTGACAGCGGATTACGATTCTTATGCCCAGTTCAACACTAAACGGAACAAAATCATCAAGAAAATACTAAATTCAAAGCTAATCAAACCTCCTCAGAAGGCTGGGACCCACCAAGATATGAAGAATGTGGACAAGACAAAGTAATGTGCTTTTCATCAGAAACACGGGCACGCTACTGATGAGTGTGTTGTAGCTAATGATTTGCTCGAGCACTTAGCCTGACAAGGACATCTAGACAAATACATTGGCAGCTACATCCAAAAGCGCAACGCACATCAATCTGACTTATCTTCTACAAGTCAATCTTCTTGGGATAAGGACAAAGCACATACAACTCAACGCAATCAATCTCGAGGTGTGATTAATTCATATCTAGGGGCTTCACTGGTGGTGGAACATCAAGCTTTGCTCGCAAATTCACTTATCGAGCTATGATTGTTGTAAAGAGCACCATCAACAATCATCAAACTTTTCCCACCTTCCTTGAAATGATGTTCAAATCGTCTGATTTTATTTCAACTAAACTTAATTTGGACGACCTAGTTGTTATCTCTACTCAACTGGGAGACCTCATAGTTTGAAAAGTCTTATTGGATCCAGAAAGCAGCACCGATTTTCTATTTTACTCCACATTTTTGAAAATGACGTTGAGTGATAACATACTGCAGCCATCCTTTGGAGACCTGGTGGGATTTTCAGGTGAACGAGCACCTGTGTTCGGATCAGTGTGGTTACAAACCACACTTGGTCATAGTCCTCTAACCAAAACTCTAGATGTTCAATACTTTGTGATTGATTGTTTCAGTCCTTATAACTTAATACTTGGCCGACCCTTTTTGAATAAGTTTGGTGCAATTATCTCTACAATTCATCTCTGAGTTAAGTTTCATCTGTAGGACAACCATGTTGCAACAATTCATAGTGACCACCGTAAAGCTCGACATTATTATAACATCAGTCTCAAAATGCATGTATCTAATTGAGCTATAGGTGCACAAAAAAATGCCGTCCACAACTCGCTCGAGCTTCCCTCATTTGTCGAGTTAGATCCGCATGCGGAGTTTCATGACTGACTTACCCCAAATGGGGAATTACAAAAAGTTACTTTAACCAATGATCCAAACATGTTCACTTTTGTAGGTTCAACCATGCATGGTGATGAAAAGGAGAAGTTCGTACGATTTCTACAACAAAATCTGATTTATTCGCTTGGACACCTGCAGATATACCAGGCATTGATCTCTTTCTAATATCTCATAAGCTAGTGATAAACCTGTCAATCCGACCTATAGCACAAAAAAATGCAATATCAGAATCGAGAAGAAACAAGCGTCCTTGGAAGAGACCAAAAAGCTCATTGATGCAAAGTTTATTCGAGAACTCTGATTCACAACATGGTTAGCTAATGTTGTCATGGTAAAGAAACATAACGGTAAATGGCGCATGTGCGTTGACTTCACCGATTTAAACAAAGCATGTCCTAAAAATGCATACCCTTTACCATCCATTGATACTTTAGTTGATAATTTATTTGGCTTTGGCACTTTAAGTTTTATGGACGCATATTCTGGTTATAACTAGATCCTCATGCATCCATCAGACAAAGATAAAACTACTTTCATAACTGAATACGGTAATTTTCACTATAAAGTTATGCCTTTTGGCCTTAAGAATGCAAGGGCTACTTATCAATGACTTATGGAAAAATATTTGCTAACAAAATTGTCTGGAACATCGAAGTCTATGTTGATGACTGATAAGCAGATATTTCATACGCTTTTTTTATGCTATTTCCTTAGTGTTTTTAGTATATTTATGTTAAGTTTTATTATGTTTTGTAGGTTGTAGTGCAAAATTCACTTTTTGGATACTACTTTGAGCTTTTGTATTTTTCTTCTGATTTAGATTATTTTTGGGTAAAATTGGCATGTTTTGGTAAAGTTTGATTCCGAGGCAAAGAAAGGAGTGTAAATGCTATCAGAACCTGACCTCCATGCATTCAAATGAACATTTTTGGAGTTACAGAGATTCAATGGATGCACTCTCAACGGTGTTGGAAAGCTAACTTCCAGGGCTTTCCAGCAATATATAATGATTCATACTTTTGTTTTAATTGAATGGCCGAAAATGGGTGTTGAATGCCAAGTTACCCCCTTTCTGGCGTTCAACGCCCATGTGAGACTAAAGCCAGCGTTGAACGCCCAAACCCAGCATTCAACGCCACCAAGGGGGCTCAAGGAAACACATTTATCCCCTAGTGGGCATTCAACACCCACTCCTTCAAGTTGTATGCCAAGCTCAACCCAAACACTCACCAACTGGGCCCAGAAGTAGATTTTCGCACCTTTAGCTTAGTTTATTTCATTTGGTAACTTCTAATTATTATTAATATCTTTTTAGGTCTAGTTATTAGTATATATAGAACAAGGATCACCCTTTTAGAGAACTTTTGACACTTTACATGATTTTCATGGTATTTTGTACATTATGAGCGGCTAAACTTCCTAGATTAAGGATAGGGGCTCTACTCATTCCTCTAGATTAATATTAATAAACCATTATTTTATGGTTTATCTTATGCTAAATAGATTGGATTTTATCGATCTTTCGTACACTTATTTATATGAAATGCATGGTTTTACAATTGCCTTCCCAAATTGACACTATGATTGATAACATGCTTCTTTTCCCTTAAATTCAATATTTTTAATTCTCTTTTATTCCCATTCGATGCCGTGATATGTGTGTTCAATGTTTTTAGAGATTACAAAACAGGAATAGTGTAGAGGATGGAAAAGAAGCATGCAAAAGAGGAAGGAAGACAAGGAATTAAATATTTCATGGGCGAGCAACGACGCACACGCGCGAAGCACGCGTATGCATGGTTAGGAGAAAAAGCAGGGACGCGCACGTTTATAGCACGCGTACGTGTCATTAGAGGAATGCACATCGACGCGTACGCGTGGAAGGCCGTCACGTACTCCATATCAGAATTCGACGGGGGCCATTTCTGGGCCCCTTTTTGACCTAGTTTCAGGCCCGAAAGTCCAGAATAGACGCAGGGGTGTAGCTGAGACTTGACACACTTTCATTCTTACTTAGTTTTAGTTAGTTTTTAGAGAATTATAGAGAAAGCACTTTCTCTCATAGGGGTCTTAGCTTTCCATAATTTTTCTTAGTTTTGTTTGAATTGGATCTTGAGAGAGAGTTGCTACTATCTTCGGTGGAAGTCTTCGTCATTATAGTTTGCCTTTCTCTCACCTTACTCTTGTGCTTTTCCATTCAATTGCCTGGATTCAAGTTATGATTTCCTTAATTTTACATTTCTTAATATAATGAACCAATTTGAGTTTTAATTCAATTACTTGTTGAATTCCTTTCAATTACTTATCATCTCTAATTTTAGTTTTATTAATTTTAATTTTAATTACCATGTCCTTTCTCTACTCCCTTCATATGTTTGTGGAAATGGCATTCATATCAATGGAGTAGGGCTCCCAACTTGACTTTGGAGTTGATTAATAGGGAACCCTTGAGTTGGAATACTCAAGTGTTAATAAGTAATTGGAAATTGCTGCCAATTGGATTATCACTAACTCTAATCCTTTCTTGGGAAGCGATTAGGACTTGTGAATCAAAGTTGGTTTTCTACTTGACTTTCCTTTATTAATTAAAGGATAACCAAATAGAAGCAACAACCATTTCTCTATTATACTTGGAAAAACCAATAAGGATAGAAATTCCTATTAATTTTTTCCTAGTCAAGGCTTTTTATGTTAAATACACAACACATCTTGTTATCATTCACTGCTTTAATCTTCAGTTATTTATTTTTCTAAATTCAACATAAAAAATTTCTCAGAAAAATTCCTTATCAATAATTCGCACCTTGTTTCAAGTCGTTGGGAAACGACCCGGGAATTCTACTCCCAGTATTTCATTCTTAATTATGACATCCTCTTCTAAATTGATAAGTGAAATTTTCGCCGGTTAAGAACTGTACTCGCAACGCTATTCTTATTATAAATTCTTAATCGGCAATTTTTTGCCCGTCAATTTTTGGCGCCGTTGCCAGGGAGTTGCAACAGTGTGCTAAATTATTGATTAGTGTAAATATTTATTTATTTACGTAATTGCATTTTTTTCTTTTTATATTTTATTACCATGAGCTATATGTTTTTTTCATTGAATGACACGTTCACTACCGGATTCGAGCTTAGCCGCGTTTGATCCTGAGATCGAAAAAACTATTTCACGTATTAGGCGAGCTCGGCGTCGGTTAACCTCTGAGGGTGGTGAAAGGGTTACTACCAATTCACCAGTCTTATCTGAGGTTGAATCTGAAGTGTCTTTTGAGGAAGAAACTAGCTCCTCTTCTACTGATTCTGTTGATTTAAGTGCAGATATTGTGGCGGAGCCCAGGAGGGTTACTCTTAAGGAAGCAGGAGCACCAGACTTTACACTGCAACCATATCAAGCGCGTCATCCGAAGTTGACTGTTGACTTCGAACTCAAGACTACTCTGATCAATCTACTGGCTAAGTTCCATGGCTTACCTGCTCAAGAGCCTATCAAGCATCTTAGGAATTTTCAGATAGCTTGCTCAACTACTAAGCGGCATGGTGCTAATGAGACTGCCATCTGGCTATATGCTTTCCCGTTTTCTCTGGAGGAAAAGGCAAAGGAGTGGTTCTACACTCAACCAGAAGCTATTGTTACTAATTGGGACTTACTCAGAAGGGAGTTCCTAGATAAATTCTTTCCAGCAGAAGTTACAGACAGACTAAGGAAGGAAATATTTCCTGTGTAATTCAAGGTATCAGAGACTCTGTACGAGTATTGGGAACGCTTCAGGAATCTCCTAGACTCATGCCCCTACCACAAGATTGACCAGTTGGTGTTGATTAGCTATTTCTGCCAAGGCATAAAGCCTCAAGAGGAGACTCTTTTAGATGCTGCGAGTAATGATTCTCTGACCAAGTACAAGACGGCTAGAGAAGCGTGGCAACTGATCACCGATCTAGCTGAGTCCACCCAAAAAGCAAGGCAGAGGAACAATCATCCCAAGGCTATTGCGGAAGTTTCCTCTAGCAGTGAGACAGCTGCACTCACAAAGACTCTAGGAGAGATAACCAATATACTGAAGCAACTCCAGCTAAATCAATAATAACCCCCGCCTCCTCCACAGCAGCAGTGTCAACAGATAGACCCCCAAAGAGTGTGTGGAATATGCACTTGCTATTCTCACTACACTGATGAATGTCCTCAACTCCAACAAGAAGACAACAACTTGGCAGCTACCCATAATTTCTACGATCGTCCGAATCATGGATACTATCAGCAAGGCGGTAATTTTAGCCAAGGAGGCAACTACAATCACGGTTGGCAGGACAACTACAACCAAGGTTGGAGAAACAATTCTAACCAAGGATGGAGGAACAATTACAACCAAGGAGGCAGAGACAACTGTAGGAATCAAAGGTGGAATAACAACAACAACTATCAGCAGAACCTGAAACAGCAAAACTCTCCATAGAGAGCACCTCACCAAAGGCAAGCCCAAGCACCTCAATTCAACCAACCACAAGCCCCTCAAATTACTTACCCCCTTCCTCTTCTAATGATGAGATGCTTTGCTCTATTGCGCAAGGACAAAAAGACATTCATAATACAATTAACTCTACCATAAACGGTCTTTACTCCACTCTACAAGCTCTCATCTCCTGGTTGGAACCACCTTCTACCCCCAACAATCAGCCTTCAAGCTCAAGTGCACTCCTTTATCAACCCTTACCTAACCCTAAAGGGGGAATCAATGCTATCACTTTGAGGTCCGAAACCACACTACAAGAGAGGAGTCATGAGGAGCCAAGCTCAAAAGAAGACATTCAAGTTGAAGACATTGTTGAGGTAGAGGATGTTGAAGAAGAGGAGGAAGTACAAGACATGGTTGAAGAAGAAGTGCCTCAACCAAGGAATGGAGTACCAAAGGAAGATGACGTTACAAGAGAAGCCATTCCCATTCCTTTTCCATACCTTGCTAAAAAACCCATAAAGCAGATGGAGCTAGACCCCAAGATGGTGGAAATCTTCAAAAAGGTTGAGGTAACTATTCCCCTTTTTGATGCTATTCGCCAGGTACCTAAATATGCTAAGTTTCTAAAAGATTTATGCATGAATAAACATACATGATTTAGAACTATTCCTCTAGGTAGCTCTATTTCTGCTCTAATGGGTGCCATACCAAAAAAATATGGGGATCCGGGTCCATGTATGGTTACATGTACTATTGAGGGTGTACAATTTTTTGATTGCATGTGTGATTTAGGTGCATGTGTGAGTATTATGCCATTATCTGTATATGATGCTTTGAGGCTCCCACCCTTGAAAAGGTCAGCAACACATTTTGTTTTGGCAGATAAGAGCATAATTTCAGTGGTTGGCATTGCGGAGGACCTCCTGGTGAGCATTGATAAACCGCTATTTTACGGTTTATTTAGTGCTTAATTCAGTGGATTTTATCCATTATTCTCACACTTATTCATTGAATTCGCATGTTTTACATTTTCCTTCCTAATTTTGTACTATGATTAAAAACATGCTTCTTTGACCCTAAATTTGCTAATTTTAATCCTCTCTTATTACCATTTGATGCCTTGATATGTGTGTTAAGTGATTTCAAGGTTTATAGGGCAGGAATGACTTATAGGATGGAAAGGAAGCATACAAAAGTAGAAGGAATACAAGAAATTGAAGGAATTGCAAAGCTGTCAAGCCTGACCTCTTCGTACTAAATCAGACATAACATGAGCTACAGAAGTCTCAATGAGGTGGTTCTAGTTGCGTTGAAAAGCTAACATCCGGGGCTTCAAAATGATATACAATTTGTCATAGTTGCCTTGCTGTTAGGTGCGTGGATAGTGTGGCAGACAAGCGACGCGTACGCGTGATGGAGCCACGTGTTGTACGTATCAAAAATTGCTGGGGGCGATTTCTGGGTTGTTTTTGGCCCAATTTCAAGCCTAAAAACACATATTAGAGGTTGGGAGTCGAGCAGTATCAGGCATTCAATCATTCATTCAATCATCATTCACAATTTAGGTTTTAGATGTAGTTTCTAGAGAGAGAGAGGCTCTCTCCTCTCTCTAGGTTTTAGGGTTTATCTTAGTTTTAGATTTAGGCCTTCTCAAATCCAGGTTCAATGCTCTTTTAATTTAGTTTTCTTCTACTTTTATTTATTCTATTACTTTAGTTTATCTTCTTCTCTTGTTAATTTCCTTTTCCACCATTTTTATGTTTATGATCTCTTGTTACGTTTGGTTTCATATTAATGCAATTTTATGTTTTCTATGGTTATTGTTGCTTTCTTTAATTTGTGTTATTGATGCTTGCAATTGGTTTAGATTTAATATTCTCTTTTTAATTTTCTATGCTTTTATTTTGTGCCAACCAAGTGTTTGACAAAATGCTTGGTTGGATTATAGATTAAACTTATCTCCTCTTAGCTTTGGTTGAGTAATTGGTGACACTTGAGTTATCAAACTCCTTTGTTGATTGATAATTGAAAGTTGCTAGTTGATTTGGATTCCACTAAAGCTAGTCTTTCCTTAGGAGTTGACTAGGACTTGAGGAATCAAATTGATTCATCCACTTGACTTTCCTTCATAATTAGAGGGTTAACTAAGTGGGAGCAATGAACAATTCTCATCACTATTGAGGACGATAGTAAGGATAGGACTTCCAATTCTCATTCCTTGTCAAGAGTTTTATTAGCTATTAGTTTAATTCTTGCAATTTACATCTCTTGTTTCTTATCTTAAAAACCCCAAAATATACGTGTCCATAACCAATAACAAGAACACTTCCCTGCAATTCCTTTGAGAGACGACCCGAGGTTTAAATACTTTGGTTATTATTTTTAGGAGTTTGTTACTTGTTACAACCAAATTTTTGTATGAAAGGATTCTTTGTTGGTTTAGAAACTACACTTGCAATGAGAATTTATTGTGAAATACTTTACCACACAAAAATCCCTTCATCAAGCATCAAGGGGCTGACATTTCCTATCGACCTTCGTCCATCTTGCTTGGAAGGCCATTTCTGAAGACTTCAAAGTCCAAGTTGGATGCCTTCTCAGGAATGTATTCTTTTGAGATAGATGGCAGAGCAGTAAGCTTCAACCTTGATGAAGCCATGAAGCACCCACCAGAAGATCACTCCATCTTCTAGTGCGATAGTATTATTAAGATTGTAGCTGAAGTTCACCAAGAGACAGCTGATGAAATGACCATTGAGCAAGGTGCAAGCGTGGGGAAGCTCTCTGAGTATACTGAAGATACCTTGCCACCTGCAGTGGTTCCAGATGATCAAGTGCCCAGCCATGAGTGGAAAATGGAGTTGAACCCCCTTCCATCCCCCCTCAAGTATGCCTATCTTAAGGACAATCAGAAGTTCCTAGTTATTATTGCAAAGGAACTCAATTCCCAACAAGAGGAGTAGCTGCTTAGTGTGCTGAGAAGACACAAGAAAGTAATTAGGTGGAGTTTGGCAGACATAGTAGGTTTCAGCCGTCAGGTTTATGAGCACCGGATATTTCTAGAGGAGGGAGCAAGGCCTGTCCGTCAACCTCAAAGGTGGCTGAACCTCACCATTTTAGAAGTGGTAAAGAAGGAAGTAACCAGACTGCTAGAAGCTGACATCATTTATCCAATCTCGGATAGTGAATGGGTTAGCCTAGTACAGGTAGTCCCAAAGAAGTATAGCATTACCATAGTAAAGAATGAGCATGGAGAACTCATGGCCACTAGAGTACAAAATTCTTGGAGGGTGTGTATTGACTACAGACGTCTGAACCTGGCCACTCGCAAGGATCACTACCCGCTACCTTTCATCGATCAAATGCTTGATCATCTGTCAGGTAAATCACACTATTATTTTCTAGATGGTTACACAGGATATTTTCAAATTTATATAGCTCCTGAAGATAAGGAGAAAACTACTTTTACATGTCCATTTGGAACCTATGCATATAAGAGAATGCCTTTTGGCTTATGTAATGCACCGGCTACGTTCCAAAGATGCATGATGAGTATTTTCTCAGATTTTCTTGAGAATTGTATGGAAGTTTTTATGGATGACTTTAGTGTCTATGGTGATTCATTTGAGCTTTGCTTGAATAGTCTAGCTAAGGTATTAGAACGGTGTACTAGTTCAAACCTTGTTCTTAATTTTGAAAAATGTCATTTCATGGTAAAACAAGGTATTGTTCTAGGACATGTTGTTTCTAATACTGGTATATTTGTTCATCCAGCAAAGGTAGATATTATTTCTGGTTTACCTTACCCCTCCTCTGTGAAGGAAGTTCGTTCGTTTCTTGGTCATTGGTGCACGAAACTGCAATTACACTTGCAATTCCGCACAACTAACCAGCAAGTGCACTGGGTCGTCCAAGTAATACCTTACGTGAGTAAGGGTTGATCCTACGGAGATTGTCGGCTTGAAGCAAGCTATGGTTACCTTGTAACTCTTAGTCAGGAGATTAATGATAAAAAGGGTTTTTGTTTGCAATATAATAAAAGAACATGAAATAAAAAGTACTTGAGGTTCAATAATGGAGAATAGGTTAGAGTTTTGGAGATGCTATGTCTCTGAATCTCTGCTTTCCTACTATCTTCTTCTTCACGCACGCAAGACTCCTTCCATGGCAAGCTGTATGTAGGGTGTCACTATTGTCAATAGCTACTTCTTATCCTCTCAGTAAAAATGGTCCATGTGCACTGTCACCGCATGGCTAATCATCTGTCGTCAGGAATGGCTGTCAGGAATGGCTACACATAAGGTTTAGACTTTCTGGAACTCAGGAATGGCTACCAATAATTCTAGCTTATACCACGAAGACTCTGGATGCACAAGTTCGAACACTCTGTTGTCAGGAGAGGTACTCAAATTCGTGAACCAGGAACCCAAGAAATACACATTCAATCTAAGATAGAATGGAGGTGGTTGTTAGGCATGCTTTCATAAGTTGAGAATGGTGATGAGTGTCACGGATCATCACATTCATCATGTTTAAGTGCGAATGAATATCTTATAATGGAAACAAGCGTGATTGAATAGAAATCAGTGGTAATTGCATTAATCCATCGAGACACAGTAGAGCTCCTCACCCCAAACAATGGAGTTTAGAGACTCATGCCGTAGAGATACAATGTAAAATGTGAAAATGTCATGTGGTACAAAATAAATCTCTAAAAGTAGTTTTTATACTCAACTAGTAACCTAGGTTTACTGAAAATGAGTAAACTAAGTTAGGTAGTGCAGAAATCTACTTATGGGGCCCACTTGGTGTGTGCTTGGGTTGAGCATTGGAGCTTTCAAGTGCATAGGCTATTCCTGGAGTTAAACGCCAGCTTTGGTGCCAGTTTGGGCGTTTAACTCCAACTTTTATGCCAGTTCTGGCATTTTGACGCCAAAAAGGGCAGAGAGCTAGCGTTTTGACGCTAATTTACGTGATCAAAACTCGCTCAAAGTATGGACTATCATATATTGCTGGAAAGCCCTGGATGACTAATTTTTAACGCAATTGGGAGCGCGGCATTTGGAGTTCTGTAGCTCTAGAAAATCCAGTTCGAGTGCAGGAAGGTCAGAATCCAACAGCATCTATAGTCTTTTTTCAACCTCTGAATCAGATTTTTGCTCAGGTCCCTCAATTTCAGCCAGAAAATACCTGAAATCAGAAAAAAACACACAAACTCATAGTAAAATCCAGAAATATGATTTTTGCACAAAAACTAATAAAAGTATACTAAAAAGTGGCTAAATCCTACTAAAAACTATATGAAAATACCCCCAAAAAGCGTATAAAATATCCGCTCATCACAACACCAAACTTAAACTATTGCTTGTCCTCAAGCAACTAGATGAATAAAATAGGCCAAAAAAAGAAAATCAAGAGGCAATAGCATCTCAGAGTGTACATGAAGCTCAAATTCTAATTAGATGAGCGGGACTAGTAGCTTTTTGCTTCTGAATAGTTTTGGCATCTTCATTTATCCTTTGAAGTTCTGAATGACTGGCATCTATAGGAACTCCGAATTCAAATAGTGTTATTGATTCTCCTAGTTTAGCATGTTGATTCTTGAACACAGCTACTTTATGAGTCTTGGTCGTGGCCCTAAGCATTATGTTTTCCAGTATTACCACCGGATACATAAATGCCACAGACACATAACTGAGTGAACCTTTCCAGATTATGACTCAGCTTTGCTAAAGTCCCTAGTCAGAGGTGTCCAGAGTTCTTAAGCATACTCTTTTTGTGTTGGATCATGATTTTAACCACTCAATCTCAAGTTTTTCACTTGGACCTGCATGCCACAAGCACATGGTTAGGGACAACTAGATTCAGTCGCTTAGGCCAGAATTTTATGCTTGTAGGCCCTCATATCCATTGATGCTCAAAGCCTTGGATCCTCTTCACCCTTGCCTTTTGGTTTAAAGGGTTATTGGCTTTTTCTACTTGCTTTCTTCTTTTTCTCTCTCTCTTTTTTTTTATTTGTTCTTCACTGCTTTCTCTTGCTTCAAGAATTAATTCTATGTTTTTTCAGATTATCAAAAACATTTCTCTTTTTTCATCATTCTTTCAAGAGCCAATAATTTTAACATTTATATACTTCACTATCAAAATTTATGCATTGTTCAAGCATTCATTCAAAGAACAAAGAGTATTGTCACCACATATAAATAATTTGAATTTTTCTTATTAAGAACTTGAAAATAAAATTGCTTCCTTATTCTAAAAATCTGCTATTTTATTCATGTTTAATGATGTTGAGAAAAATAAATTATAGCTTACTTGAGGATAAAATAAAAAACGAAAAATAAGGACACTAATTACTACTATTCCTATGACTCTAAAAATAGATTTCTAATAGCAGGGTTATCACAAAGTTAAGATTATGACTAAACAACCTTTATTTTGGGAGGTGGATGCTCCTTCATTCTGTGGGGTGTCTGGCCCTTCAAGAGGTAGCTTCTGGCACTTTAGCTCCTGCAGTACACGCCCTTGATTCTCCTGTTTCTTAAGCAGCTTGCATAGCATCCTATTTTGATTTTGTTGTTCTTCTTTCATTTGATCCATAGCTTCTTGCAGCTTGGTAATAGATGCTTCTAAGCGGTTCCAGTAGTCAATCTGTGGGATTTTTGGGAGGAACTCTTGTGCCCTCCTTTTGATGGGAATGTCTTGTACTTGTTGCCCTTCCATTGACTTTTGTGTGATTGGGAGATCAACTGAGATATACTCATCTACTCCCATTCTTACTCCAGTATTTTTACATAGCAGAGAAATCAAGCTTGGGTAGGCCAATTTGGCTTCAGTGGAGTTTTTGTTTGCAATTGTATAAAGCTCACAAGCAATCAGATGATGAACTTCCACTTCATTTTCCATCATAATGCAATGGATCATCACTGCTCTTTTAACAGTGACCTCTGAGCGGTTGCTGGGGGGTAGTATGGAACACCCAATAAAATCCAGCCAGCCTCTAGCAACTAGTTTGAGATCCCCTCTCTTGAGTTGAATTGGGACATTCTTTGTGTTGGTTACCCACTTGGCTCCAGGGATGCATATGTCCTCTAGAATTTGGTCCAAGCGCTTATCTTGATTCACAATTCTCCTGTTAAAGGATTCTGGGTCATCTTGTAGTTGAGGCAGCCTGAAGATCTCTCTTATGCTGTCATGGTGGAAGTAGATAATCCTCCCTCTGACCATAGTTCGGAAGGTATAGAAGGCGGTTCCAGACATTCTCTGTTTATTTGTTTGCCACAGATTTGAGTAGAATTCCTGAACCATGTTTCTTCCCACCTTTGTCTCGGAATTAGCTAGGATTTCCCAGCCTATATTTCGAATTTGCTCTTCGATCTCCGGATATTCATCTTCTTTCAGATCAAATTTAAATTCCGGGATCACTGACCTCAGACCCATTATTTTATAATAATGGTCTGCATTTTCTTTGGTTAAGAACCTCTCTTGCTTCCAAAGTGGTTTTAGAATATTCTCTTTCTTGCCTCTTGAGGTGGTTTATTTTTCCTTGGGGGCCATGTTCTTGGTGAGTCTTGGCTCAGTGATCACAAAAAGCACACCAAACTTAGAGGTTTGCTTGTCCTCAAGCAAAAGAAAGGAAAGGAGAGGAAGAAAAGGAGATACAATTTTGAATGGTGGAGGAAAAGGGATGGCCGAATGGGAATTTAAAGGGGAGAGGGGTGGGTTCGAAAATTTTAAAAAAGATATGATAGAAGATATAATTTGTAAAAAGATAGATATGATATGCAAAAGATGTATTTTTAAAATTGAAAAGATAAGAGAGGAATTTGGAAAATATAAATCTAATTTTGAAGAGATAGTGTGATGGGTTGAAAAAGATTTGGAACGAATTTAAAAAGATAGATGCGTTTTTGGAAAAGATTTGAAAAGAAATTAAAAAGAGATATGAGTTTTGACAAAGATTTTGAAGGAAATAGAAAAAGATTTTTAGGATTAAGAAATTTTTGAAATTAAAATTGAAAGATGAGGATTTGTAACATGTTCATGCAAGAACCTCCTCCCCTCCATATTCCTGGCGTTAAACGCCCAAGAGTAGAATGTTTTGGGCGTTTAACGTCCAATTACTGCCTGTTTTGGGTGTTTAAACGCCTAGCCAGGTACCCTGGCTGGCTTTCAAACGCCAGTTTTCCTTCCTTACTGGGCATTTAAATGCCTAAACAGGTACCCTGGCTGGCGTTTAAATGCCAGAATTCCTTTGTCATTGGGCGTTTTTCTAAACGCCCAGGATGCTGTAAGTCTAGCATTAAACGCTCAGAATGGCGACCATTCTGACGTTTAATGCCCAAAAATGCTCCTTACTGGCGTTTTTCTGCTAGTGAGCATCTTTTCTCTGTTTTCCGCTCTGAATTCTTCTTTAACTCTGTGAACTCCAATGGCTGGGTTGCCTCCCAGCGAGCGCTTCTTTATTGTCTTTAGCTGGACCTCACTGAATGTTATTCTAGTCTCAGTTTTGAGCACTCTTGCTCAATATTGCTTTCAAGATAGTGTTTGACTCTTTGTCCATTAACAATGAATCTTTTATCAGAGTCAGTATCTTGAAGCTCCACATATCCGTATGGTGACACACTTGTAATCACATATGGTCCCCTCCACCGAAATTTTAATTTCCCAGGGAATAATCTGAGTCTAGAGTTGAATAGCAGGATCTTTTGTCCTGGTTCAAAGACTTTGGATGACAATTTCTAGTCATGCCATTTTTTTGCTTTCTCCTTGAAAATTTTTGCATTTTCGAAAGCATTGAGTCTGAACTTTTCTAGCTCATTCAACTGGAGCAATCTTTTCTCTCCAGCTAATTTAGCATCAAGGTTTAGGAATCTGGTTACCCAGTAGGCTTTGTGTTCCAGTACCATGGGCAGATGACAGGCTTTGCTATATACAAGTTGGTATGGAGAAGTTCCTATAGGAGTCTTGAATGCTGTTCTGTATGACCACAGAGCATCATCCAAGCTTTTTGCCCAATCCTTTCTATGGGCCATTACAGTCCATTCCAGGATTCTTTTTAGTTCTCTATTAGAGACATCAGCTTGCCCATTTTTCTATGGATGATATGGAGTTGCTACCTTGTGGCTAATTTCATACCGGACCATAGCAGAGTAAAGCTGTTTATTACAGAAATGAGTGCCTCCATCACTGATTAGTACTCTAGGGACACCAAATCTACTGAAGATGTGTTTCTCGAGGAACTTTAGCATTGTTTAAGTATCACTAGTGGGTGTTGCAATTGGCCTCTACCCATTTAGATACATAGTCTACTGCCACTAGAATATAAGTGCTTGAGTATGAAGGTGGGAACGACTGATAAACCCCTATTTTATGATTCATCTCGTGCTTAAATTGAGTGTTGTTATCAAATCTTCACCCACTTATTCATGTAAATTGCATGGTTTTTGTAACGACCCAACTCCCAGTATGCCATGGTCATACAAGAAGCTAAGTGTTACTAACTTATCCTTCCTAATTGTTATCTATTATTTAATATTTGAGCCTATTCCTTGTTAGAGCGATGCCAATTTTTACGAGTAGTTTATTTTTTATTTGTTGCAGACGTTCAGGTAAAATAAACAAGCATATAATGAGAATAATAGAAAAGTGGCATAAAGAAACATAGAAACACAGCAGATAATATACATCATGTACACAATAACAAAACATGTAGCGTTTACACAAGATCAAGTCAGTTTACATCCTCGTCATCCTACGTAGCTAATATTTACACGACACTCCCAGGGCCTGGCCCATACAAAAAGCCGCTAAACTGGCACCCAGGCTAGCCTAACCACTATATAGCTCCTAGCTCTCGGGTGTACTAACACAAGTGAGAGACTATCTATCCGATAATGTTAGACTAGAGTGTCATCAAAAGAATACCCCTTCCGCAGTCAAACTATATCTACTCGTGGCCGTTCGGAGAATCGCCGTGAGGCTCGTCCATCTCCTCATCCTGCTCTATCTCTATCTCAGGATCCTCCTCCTCCTCATCATCCGCAGCTACAACTATACCCTCAGATCCACCAGAAACATTGCTGTCACTATGTACAAAACCATTCGCGAGCACAGGTCCGTTCGCGTATATAGGAGCTACCCCACCGTCTGGTAGTGCCGGCTCATCAGGCTGTGGAAAGTCAGGGATCGGCTCAGGAGGAAAGTCCCACTCTGGTGGTATCACAAGTACGTAGTCACCAGCTAACTCGGGCTCATCAGGAATGATAGGCTCAGGTTCCACCTCATTCAAAGGTTGAGCTGGTATAGGGTGCTTGGGATCATCAGGAAAAAGATGTACAGGTGCGTCAGGATGTAACCAGGATAAGGGAAAGTCGTAAGGAGCATCAGGGTCAAAATGCGGGCTAGACAGAGGATGTTGAAAGGCTCGATTAGGTAACGCATATCGTCTAATACGAGGCTCCAATCCCATGATGAAGTAACTGTGATGTACCGGATCCTCGTAGACGTAAGGGTCCTCGAACTCATAGAAGATCACGCCCGTCTCCATCTGAGGGGGAGGAAGGGAGAGAAAGGGTAAGAACTGGGGAGTTCTTAGTAGGGTCGGGGTTGTTAGTTACATTCATTTATTCGTTTTCGATTAGCAGATGGATATTAGAATATAGTAAAGTAGTAAACAGTAGTTAAAATAGATAGGGAAAACAGAAAACAGAACACAAACAGAAGAGTGCAAGAAAATAAAGCATAGACATAGCACTCAAGCAAACAAACATAAAGAAATAGATCAAACACAAGTAGGAATGCAACAGAGAGTAATGCGCAGACAAGAATGATGCATGTCTAGTCCTAGTGCGGGTAATGAGCTCATTTGTCGGTTTCTACCCGCTCCCGACGTAACCCAGCATTACTAGCCGGATATGGCTTTCCTGTTGGCTATACCCCTGTGTACAGGAAATAACCCCTCTGCCACCACAGGGTCCACTGCACGCAGGAAATAACACATCTGCCACTGCAGGGTTGTATGCCGACACACCTTCTGTATACAGGAAATAACCCCTCTGCCACTACAAAAATGGAACAGGTGGTCACGGTACTTCTGTAGCAGGAAATAACCCCTCTGCCTTACAGAAATAAAATATGGATCTGTACTGCAGGAAAGCGTTTCTCAGTGGTTGCACCATTATCTATCTGACTGCTACAATGCAGTAGATGAACATATGGATATCTCTGAGGTTGCCTTAATGCAACAGATGACCTCTCAATAGGTTCTCTACTCTTTATCATATTACTCTCTTCGCTTTGTCTCTTTATTCTGCTCTGTTTGTTCCTTTCTCTGAGCTTCCTCACTTTATTCTGCTTGCTCTATTTAACGTATGTATTTAAAGCTTATGTAAATTTCGATATGATTAGTTAGCCTGCCCCAAGTATAGATTCATTAAGTCTATACTGAAACAGTTTAACTTTTCATATAATACCTAACCCTATTCGCAAATCAAGAACTAACTATGTTGCCCTAGTTTGTTCACTAGTCTCTGTCTGTTTCTCTGTTGTTAAAATTTTACAGACTTTTTCTTCGATTTTTATCTTTTCTTCAACTTTTTATCTTTTCTTTATCTTTGCCTCACTAATATGTTCTTACTACACCCTAAGTGTTTTATGAAGGTAATTATAAGATTCTGCACTTAAAGTTGTCTTTCTAAAGCTTTTACAGAAAACTGCCTGTTTCGCATTATTTTATTATTTTTATTAAAATATTATTTTTAATTAAATATTATTATTTAATATTTTATTATTATTTATTATTTTATTATTAATTTTCGAAAATTAACTTACCTTTTACCTTTAACCTTTAAAATTCACTTTTTACCACCCGTAACTTTTAATATTTCTACTTTAACCACCCTAACTTTCAGAAATTACTAAACAACCCCTTAAACACCAAAAATTTTACTTCCTTGCCCTTTTTAAGATCTAAGGCCTGTTCTTCATTGTTCTTCATCACACTCAAAGTGTTCTTCATGTTCTTCATAAATTCTTCAAATTCTTTCTCTATTTTTACCCGTTTTTCAGTCTTTTTAGCAACCGATTTTTACTATAATTCATAATAAATTAGCAGCAACTAAAACCCCATCTTTTCTACATGATTTCAACACAAATTGAACCTCAATTTAAGCTTAGGGTTTCGTTTTTCCAGCTGCCCAAGAACATGAACTTTAAAGCTTGAATTTCATCAAATTTCATCAAAATTTCACCAAATTTTCACCAAGAATCAATCACATATGCAACCAATTTTTAGCACAGCCAAATAATACAACCTTCACACATCTCAAACACAAATAATCAAGATTAATTTCGTGACACCCTACCTGGTTTTGCTGCTCCTAATTCAATCAAACTTTCAGGTGGTCCTTAAGCACTTTTTCCTCCTAAATCACATCAAGAAAACACATATTTAACCATGTTTCCTTAAAACCGAATCAAAAGAGAGATGGTGCAGCCAACTCACCTTGATCCCAGCCTTGATAAGTCATATGATCATGTAGAGAAAGAAGAGAGGATCATTTTGGTCGGATTGGAATTTTGATTTGAGTTTTAGTTCAGCAGAAATCAAGCTTTGAAGATTTGGAACTAAGAACTTTTCTCTCTTTTTCTCTCTACCTATTTTCGGCCACAAAGTGAAAATGAGCCAGCCTTGGGGGTTTTGGGGGTGTAGGGTGAGTTGTGATTGGTTGGCTTGGAGGTGGATTAAAATAATATTAAAATATCTCAGGTGTAAAACTACTAAAACTAGGTGTATCGGAATACTTGCAAAAACATCTCTAAAAATTATTTTCTGAGATACTAGCATAAATGACACTAGTAACATATTTATTATGAGAATAAAACATGAATAATGAGGCCTTAGCATTGCTAAAGTCATCAGAGAGTGCTGGTGCTAAGCTGCACCAGTAAACTGTGAACCCGGTTAAACCGATTTTCTGTTTTTAACTAAAACTGACCAGGTAACCTTATAATATCATTCAAGAAGCTTCTAATACTCATATAATGATGATATTACCCTATTATCTCTCTTCTCTCATGAATCGAGTCCGGTTCGTCAAACTGAGACTATTTACGAAAAACCGGATCAAAACTCCTAACCGATACGGTTCAAAAACTATATTCTTCGTAACTGCATTATCGAGCTTGCCTCATAAAAGGTTCAAGCTTAAAGATGACATAATGACAATTAGAATTGAGATACTTGATAATATATCAGAGCTTCTCCCCTTACTAATCCTCCGGAGTTCTCCGTACTTTCAGAAAAGATCTCGCGTACTCGAAAACCGGGGTTGTTACATTCTACCCTCCTAAAAGAAAATTTTGCCCTCAAAATTTCAGTTACCTGAGAATAGATGCGGGTAATTAGCTTTCATCTTATCCTCTAGTTCCCAAGTGTGTTCTTCTTCTCCTCTTTGTCCCCAAGCTACTTTGACTAAGCGAACAGTCTTGCCTCTCAGCTGCTTATTGATGACATGTCATCATATACCTATTTTTCTATGCTTTTTCATACAAGAAATTGATGATTAGTGCTTAAATATTGCATTATTTTGTGCTTAATTGGAAGATTTCCTTGATCTTTTAACTTTATAAATCTTGTAGGAAATAAGAAGAAAAAGAAGCAAAGAAGCACAAAAAAAGAGGAAAAAAGAGCTTTGGAGCACACTTTGACGTTGGAGCACACTTTGGAGGCTTAGGCCACGCTTTTAAAAGCGTGGCCCATGACCAAATTAAAGAAGAAAACAACCAGCACGCACACTGCCCTACCCTTTCCAAGGGCAGGGCAGAATCATGATGAAACAAAGTGAGGTTGGAGCAAATTTTCGCTAAGTTAAAATCTGGCCGCTCACAGCATGACCATGCCTACTTCAAAGGGCTATAACTTGAGCTACAGATGTCCGATTGATGTGCTTCTAGTTGCGTTGGAAAGCTGACATTTAGAGCTTTCCAACGATATATAGAAATCCATATTTGGCGTACAATTGAGGCAGGAACGAGAGGCATCTTTAAGGGCCAAAAATAAGCGAAAATAAACCAAAGTGCTTCCACCAAGGCTCAAAGCTGGAGCCTCACTCCAAAGCAAAGTAGCGCTCAATTTTCTGCCCTGCCCTCTTGGAGAGCAGGGCAATGTCGTGCTCTTCATGAAAAATCAAGAAAAAAAATTGCTTCTCAAGTGCTTTCACCAAGGTTCGAACACAAGACCTTCAAGGAAGTAAAGGCTTAGGCGCTACTCCTTGGTGCACACAAGCCCATCATGGCACGGTCAAGGAACTTGGTGCGCGCACAAGATACACCAAGGCAACATTGCCCTGCCCTCCACAAGGGCAGGGCAGCATCCTGATGCTCCCACATTTGGCACGCAATATGCTTCCGCATGCACCATTTCCTGCTCTGCCCTCCACAAGGGCAGGGCAGCCTCCTGGGAGCAAATAATCATGGGCCAAAAGTTCAATTTCATATAAATTCAATTCCTCACCAAATTGAATCAAGGCCATCCAAGACCCATTCTCCCTCAAATCCAAAGCAAGCAAAAGCCCACTCAACATGACTCAAAGGCACACAGAGAAGCTAGATTAGGAATTTCATTTTTGTGAATTTGTTTTTAATTTCAATTTCATTTTATTTTCATTTTGTAAAAGAAGCCTATATAAAGGGCATCATTCTCATTTCAGAAGAGGCTAGCTCCACTGGGGAGCATTAGGATTTGAGAGTTCTCTCTCTTAGTTTTCATTTCTGTTTGAATTTTGGATCAAGAATTGAAGGAATTCTGTTTCACTTGATCTGAAATCTCTTGTTCTTCTTCTGCAAACTTTCAAGTGAATTGTGATTTGAATCAAAGTTTTCTTCATTGCTTTCATCTTTAATTTTCCTGCATCTTGTTTGCTGTTGGATCAAGGAAGGGATTGAGATCTAGACTTGTTTTCTAGTCTCTTTGATTCCCTGAGATCTTCATTTGTCTCTTTAAATTTCACAATTGAGCTTAATTACATTCTGTATTGCTTCTTCAAGCAATTTCCATTTCTGTTTAAATCTGCTGCACTTATTTCATCTTTTACTTCTCTGCTTGATTGCTCTTTACATTTTCTTGTTGAATTTTAAATTTCCTGCACCCAATCCCCTTTACATTTAATGCAATTTACTTTTCGTGCAATTTAAGTTTCAGCTATTTTACTTCCTTGCACTTTAAGTTTTATGCAATTTTACTTTCTACAACTTTAAATTTCCTGTCATTTACAATTCTATTGGCTACATTTCATCCAATATCCCTTCAATGTTAGCTTGACTAAACTAATCACCCACTAAAGTTGCTTGATCCATCAATCCCTGTGGGATCGACCTCACTCTTGTGAGTTATTATTACTTGATGCGACCCGGTACACTTGCCGGTTGGATTTGTATGTTGGAAATTTGTTTTTCCACAAAAACACCATCAAGTTTTTGGCGCCGTTGCTGGGGATTGATTAGATCAACAATGATTAAGTGGGTGAGAAGTCTAGATCAAGCATTTTCTTTGTTTTTGTTCTCTGTTCTAAGTTGAAACCAAGGTGTTTGTGTTTTTGCCTCACTAAGAAATTCTGTCTCTGTGACATGACTTTCAATTTTCAATGGTGTTGTGTTTTGCAAAATTCAAATGGAGTTCACCTCATCTTTTAGTCAAACAAACTTCATGGGATATTGCCCGCCATCACAATATGATTCAAGTCAGTATTCTAATTATGGTTGGGAATATCACCAGGAAGACACAAATTCTGAGCACTCCAATCCATGGAGATTTGCTTCAGAACCCCAATATGAGCAAGAGAATTATGAGGGATACCAACCACCACCACAAAATGATTCATATCATTATCCTCATGGTGGATGGGAGTATCACCAAGAAACTGCAAATTCTGAGCAGTCAAATCACATGAAAAATTATTCACCCTCACTTCCCAGTTTCTCATTTGAAAATTCTTCATCAATTAACTATGCCTCAACACAAAATCCATCCCATGACTCACAACCAACACAAACTTCCACAAGCCAAGGACTCTCAAGGATTGAGTCCATGCTCAAAAGATGTTGGGAGGAGGAAAAGAAATTCTGGAAAAGAAAAGAGAACTTCTTCACAAACATGGAAGTGCACATAGCTCAATTGTTGAGTGCAATGAAGAAAGTGGAAAGGCAAGATGAGGAAGCCTCTGTGTCAAGCAAAATTTTAATGAAAAATGAGGTGGAGGAGGCATTTGATCCTGAACTTTTACATTCACAAGAGCCACTTGAGGTGACAATGAAACATAAAGATTCCCTCCCAGAGGCATTAATGAAAAATCATGAAGAAGAAAGGGAGGAAGACACTCAAGAGAAGTCAAACTCAAGTGAAGCAGAAAATCACATGAAGGAAGGGGTCATTGAACCATCACTGCAAGGAACTCTTGATGATGACAAAACTCCAACAATTACACAACCACCAAGACTTGGACTCAAAGAAGTGAAGGCAATTGACAAAAACACCAAGAAGAGGATTGTGACCAAGATATCAAGGACAACATTCAAGAAAAGGTCAACTGCAAACAATCCTCCCCCTGATCAAGCAAGCAAGCTCAATCAAGCCAATTTCAAAAGAAAGCTTGCTGAAAGGAGACCAAGACAGGGGATAATAGCTGAAACTTCTCCTTCCTTGAAGTCATTCCTCTTAACAAACTGGAAGAAGAGGAAGAAAGTGAAGAGCAACATGTCAAGCTAATGACCCTAAAAGAGCACTTATTGGGAGGTAACCCAACCGTTGGTACATTTCTTCTCCATGCTTTGTTTAAATTTCAATAAATTGGCATATGGTTACATTCTAAGTTTGGTGTTGCCATGCAACACATTGTTTTCAATCTTTTTGGATGATTGCATCAAATCAAAAAAATGAAAGTGACACACCAAGATTCTAAGTTTGGTGTGCCACCTATTTTTCTATGCAAATCATTCAGCAACACCACTTGTCTACATAACCATAATGTCTTTGCAGTGTTAATTTTCTTTTGGTTTGATATTTTGTTATTCTGTTTACTTTAGTTAATTCTTTGTTTTTAATTCTTTCATTTTAGTTTGCTTATTTACTGTGTTTGTTAATACATTACCAAGAGAGCTTTATTAATGACAGATTCTTAGCTTGGTGATTGTACTTAACAAATAACAGTTTCACCTGCTTAGTTTTAATTCAAATAAATTGACATATGATTGCATTCTAAGTTTGGTGTTGCTATGCAACAAAATTTGGTTCCAATATCTATTAGATACTTGCATCAATTCCAAGTGAAAGTGTCACACTAAGTTTGGTGTGCCACTTATTCTTTATGCAAAGTATTGTGCACACCTTCTTATGCTTACAATCAAAATGTCTTTGTCTCTGATGCCTTGATTGTTATCTTTCATTTTGCTTGCTTAAAACACATGTGCTACTAACATTTCATTGTGTAAGACATTCATGATCCATCTTAGCCCCATAGCCATTGTTCTAATTGTTGCTTGAGGATAAGTAAGCATTCTGAGTTGGTATGGGAAGGAAAGAATAAGAGGAAAATGACAACAATAATGAAGATGAACTACAAGGTTGTAGAGTTCCTTTTCTTCTCATTTGTTTCCAGTACTTAAATTGCATGATTGTCTTCATCTTTTCTATTTACATGTGTGTATGAATAAAGCATAGCTTGAATCTTAATTTGTAACATGTTGCTATGACATTATGACTACCAACTTGAGTTTTGTGAATTCAAAAGCAAAAAAGCATCATGATCATAAACAAACAAGGAATTAAAGAAGAACTTAGCATGTGCATACAAGTATTGGAAAGCTAGTATGATTGATTGTTGCTCAATTGCATTGGATTTTATTTAATTGAAGTTTTTCATCTAGTACATTTTGTGAAATCTTTTGAAATCATGAAAACCTTGAAGAAGCAAATACAATTAAAGTAAGAAAAGAAAAAGGGAAAGAATGAGAAAGCTGAAGGCTATAAGTACCAATGGCAATTTATTTGCTAAGTGCTTGTGGTGTTTTTGTATCAAACCAAATGCTTGAAAACAAAACACTTAGAAGTCAAGGCTAGGCTCAAGTGCAAAAGCACTCCCTCAAAGCTCAAGGTTCTGAGCATCAATGATTAGAGAGTCAAAGAAAAGAAAAAAAATGAGCTTAATGAAGTCCTCTAATTAAATGCTTGTGGTGCTTATGTATCAAGTGGTAATATTTGAAAACAAAGCATTTAGAAGTCATAGCTTTGTTATTAACTCATGGGGCAAAGCACCCAAAAGGAGAAGCTAAAAAAAAAAGGAAATCAAAAGCTTGTTTCAAGGAAGAATTATAAGAAAAAGATTTCATAAAATAAGCTAGATATAAGCATCAATCATTTACATCTCTTTTGTAATTGTAGCATGCATAGAAAACTAGCTTGCCATGAACATTAACTTGCTACTCTTCTTACCTTGGATTGTCAATTTCTATTGCATGATTCTTTTCTTTCTTGGGGACAAGCAAGGTTTAAGTTTGGTGTTGTGATGACATGTCATCATATACCTATTTTTCTATGCTTTTTCATACAAGAAATTGATGATTAGTGCTTAAATATTGCATTCTTTTGTGCTTAATTGGAAGATTTCCTTGATCTTTTAACTTTATAAATCTTGTAGGAAATAAGAAGAAAAAGAAGCAAAGAAGCACAAAAAAGAGGAAAAAAGAGCTTTAGAGCACACTTTGAAGTTGGAGCACACTTTGGAGGCTTAGGCCACGCTTTTAAAAGCGTGGCCCATGACCAAATTAAAGAAGAAAACAACCAGCACGCACACTGCCCTGCCCTTGCCAAGGGCAGGGCAGAATCATGATGAAACAAAGTGAGGTTGGAGCAAATTTTCGCTAAGTTAAAATCTGGCCGCTCACAGCATGACCATGCCTACTTCAAAGGGCTATAACTTGAGCTACAGATGTCCGATTGATCTGCTTCCAGTTGCGATGGAAAGCTGACATTTAGAGCTTTCCAACGATATATAGCAATCCATATTTGGCGTATAATTGAGGTAGGAACGAAAGGCATCTTTAAGGGCCAAAAATAAGCGAAAATAAACCAAAGTGCTTCCACCAAGGCTCAAAGCTGGAGCCTCACTCCAAAGCAAAGTAGCGCTCAATTTTATGCCCTGCCCTCTTGGAGAGCAGGGCAATGTCGTGCTCTTCATGAAAAATCAAGAAAAAAAATTGCTTCTCAAGTGCTTTCACCAAGGTTCGAACACAAGACCTTCAAGGAAGTAAAGGCTTAGGCGCTACTCCTTGGTGCACACAAGCCCATCATGGCACGGTCAAGGAACTTGGTGCGCGCACAAGATACACCAAGGCAACATTGCCCTGCCCTCCACAAGGGCAGGGCAGCATCCTGATGCTCCCACATTTGGCACGCAATATGCTTCCGCATGCACCATTTCCTGCTCTGCCCTCCACAAGGGCAGGGCAGCCTCCTGGGAGCAAATAATCATGGGCCAAAAGTTCAATTTCATATAAATTCAATTCCTCACCAAATTGAATCAAGGTCATCCAAGACCCATTCTCCCTCAAATCCAAAGCAAGCAAAAGCCCACTCAACATGACTCAAAGGCACACAGAGAAGCTAGATTAGGAATTTCATTTTTGTGAATTTGTTTTTAATTTCAATTTCATTTTATTTTCATTTTGTAAAAGAAGCCTATATAAAGGGCATCATTCTCATTTCAGAGGGGAGGTTGGCTCTAATAGGAGCTGAATTAGAAAGAGGCTAGCTCCACTAGGGAGCATTAGGATTTGAGAGTTCTCTCTCTTAGTTTTCATTTCTGTTTGAATTTTGGATCAAGAATTGAAGGAATTCTGTTTCACTTGATCTGAAATCTCTTGTTCTTCTTCTGCAAACTTTCAAGTGAATTGTGATTTGAATCAAAGTTTTCTTCATTGCTTTCGTCTTTAATTTTCCTGCATCTTGTTTGCTGTTGGATCAAGGAAGGGATTGAGATCTAGACTTGTTTTCTAGTCTCTTTGATTCCCTGAGATCTTCATTTGTCTCTTTAAATTTCACAATTGAGCTTAATTACATTCTGTGTTGCTTCTTCAAGCAATTTCCATTTCTGTTTAAATCTGCTGCACTTATTTCATCTTTTACTTCTCTGCTTGATTGCTCTTTACATTTTCTTGTTGAATTTTAAATTTCCTGCACCCAATCCCCTTTACATTTAATGCAATTTACTTTTCGTGCAATTTAAGTTTCAGCTATTTTACTTCCTTGCACTTTAAGTTTTATGCAATTTTACTTTCTGCAACTTTAAATTTCCTGTCATTTACAATTCTGTTGGCTACATTTCATCCAATATCCCTTCAATGTTAGCTTGACTAAACTAATCACCCACTAAAGTTGCTTGATCCATCAATCCCTGTGGGATCGACCTCACTCTTGTGAGTTATTATTACTTGATGCGACCCGGTACACTTGCCGGTTGGATTTGTGTGTTGGAAATTTGTTTTTCCACAAAAACACCATCACTTATCACTTCTTTCTACGATCTGAACTGGTGATGCTTGATATGTCAAATCGTTTCATACCTGTACTGTCTCTGGTTTTAAAATGTGACTCTCGTCGGGAATATATTTCTTAAGTTGCGAGACATGAAAAACATCATGAAGGTTTGATAGATATGGAGGAAGGGCTACTTGATAAGCTACTAGACCGACTCTTTTAAGTATTTGGAAAGGTCCTATGTATCGAGGGTTAAGCTTTTTAGTCTTAAGGGCTCTACCTATTCCAGTAGTCGGGGTTACTTTAAAAAAGACATGGTCTCCCTCACTAAACTCTAAGGGTCTACGTCTATTATCGGCATAGCTCTTTTGACGACTCTGTGCTGTCTGGATCTTCTGGCGAATCCCCTTTATCTTCTCAGTAGTTTCTTGCACTAAGTCTGGACCCAAGACACTAGCTTCTCCATCATCATTCCAACACAATGGTGTCTGACATCTCCTTCCATAGAGAGCTTCATATGGTGCCATCCCGATACTTTGTTGGTAACTGTTGTTATAGACGAACTCGACCAATGGCAAATACCTATCCCAACTGCCCTGGTTGTCCATCACACAAGATCTTAACATGTCTTCCAATGTCTGGATTGTCCGCTCTGATTGTCCGTCTGTCTGAGGATGGTATGCTGTACTCATATGCAATTCTGTTCCCAATGCTTTTTGGAAAGCTCCCCAGAATCTGGAAGTAAACCTCGGATCTCGATCTGAAACAATTGACGAAGGTATTCCGTGCAATCATACGATTTCTTGAATATATATCTGTGCCAGCCTTTCTAATGTATAGTCAACTCGAATCGAAAGGAAGTGCGCTGATTTTGTCAACCTGTCCACAATTACCCAAATGGCATCGTGTCCCGTTGAAGTCCTTGGCAATCCCATAACAAAATCCATAGTGATATGCTCCCATTTCCATTGTGGTATTTCTAAGGGTTGCAGGGTTCCTGACGGTCTCTGGTGTTCCATCTTTACCTTCTGGCAGGTTAAACATTTTGAGACATAATCAGCTACCTCTTTCTTCAAACCCGGCCACCAGAACATTTGTTTCAAATCCTGATACATCTTTGTTACTCCAAGATGTATAGAAAATCTACTTTGATGAGCTTCTGCAAGAATCCTTTGTCGTAAATCTCCAGAGCTAGGCACACAAATTCTGTTCTTGTATCTCCAGAGATTGCTACGATCTAGTCTTACAGCTTTTGGTTATTCTACTTTCATCCGTCTCAGCATCGTCATCATTTCTGAGTCCTGTGCCTGTGCTTGCTGAATCCTAATCTTAAAATCTGGTGTTATATGCAATTGGGCCAAACGGACTCCATTTGACGTCTCAGTCATAGCCAACTTAAGGTCCTCAAATTCCGCGAGTAGCTTCTCTTCCTTTATCATCATCCAAGAGATACTCAAATTCTTCCTGCTCAAGGCGTCTGCCACCACGTTCGCTTTTCCTGGGTGATAACTTAACTTAAAATCATAATCCTTCAAGAACTCCATCCACCTTCGCTGTCACATATTAAGATCCTTCTGGTCAAAGATATACTTTAAACTTTTGTGGTCAGAGAAAACTTCTAGTTGAGCGCCATACAAATAGTGTCTCCAGATCTTCAGAGCAAACACTACTGCAGCCAACTCCAAATCATGTGTCGGATAATTTCGTTCATGAGGTCTCAGCTGCCGGAAAGCATAAGCCACCACATTTTTGTCTTGCATCAGCACACATCCAAGTCCTTTATGAGAGGCGTCACAGTATACTTCAAAAGGTTTATGCGGGTCGGGTAGTACTAATACAGGTGCAGTTGTTAACTTTTCCTTAAGCATCTTGAAACTTCTATCACACTCAGCCGTCCAAACGAACGGAACTTCCTTTCATGTAAGGTAAGTCAGAGGTAAGGTGATACGTAAAAATTTAATTTCACGTACAACCGGCAAGTATACCGGGTCGCATCAAGTAATAAAACTCACTAAGAGTGAGGTCGATCCCACGGGGATTGGTAGATTAAGCAACTTTAGTTAATGGTAAATTTAGTCAAGCAAACAGGGTTTTGATTTCATGAGATTTGTGATTTTTTAACATAATTGCAAGAATTTAAATGGCAAAGAATTTAAAGAACTAGAAGAGAGAAATAAAATGAAAGTAAATAACGGAAGCTTAAAGTGCAAGAAACTTAAATGACATCAAAGATAAATTGCAAGGAATTAAAGGTTGCAGAAATTTAAAGAACAGAAGAGTAAATAGCAAGAAATAAAGGAACAGAATATAGATGACAAGAATAATAAATTGACAGAATGTAGAAGGGAATTGGGTTATGGGTAGTCAAACAACTAGAAGCAAAAGTAATAAGAATTAATGGTGGAGAGGATCATTAGGGATCAGAGATGCAAGTTTTCATGAATTGATGTTAGTCAAGTCCTTCTCAATCATGGGTATAGATCCATGGCAAGTGGTTAATTGAATCCCAATCTCTTGGTGATTCAATTTCTCTCAACATAACCAATTGCCACTCTCGTGATCTAATTGTTCATGAGAAGAGATGAAGCTCAATTCTAATCCAGCCACACAACTCCCATAATCTCAACCAAGGAAAGTTACATCTCACATACCAACCAAGGTGTATTGATTAAGGGAATCATGAAAGGATGAACTCTAAACTGAATTATGTGGCTCATTCCTCAAATTCACCACACAATTCTCATAGATTAACCCCTCTCTCGATGGTGGTTGAATCTTTGAAGAACAAGAGTTTCCTCTTTGGATTAACCACTTGAGTTAAGGAGGAAAAGAGGAGTTCATCAATGCATTCAAACAAGCAGAGCTCTTCCCCCTAATGAAAGTGGGGTTTAGTGAATCATAGCTCCAATTTCAACAACAATTGCCATAAACAAAAATTAAACTAAGTGTAAAGAAAAGAAGAAGAAGAAGAATAAGGAAAATGCTTAAAACTTCAAACTGAAAAAGAAGAGTTCCAAGATAAACCAAAATAGCTCTCCGGGTATCCTCCCGGAAGTGCTAGAGAGTTCTCCAAAATAAAAATGCTAAGAGTCTAAAAAAGTTAAAAGTCCCCTCAAAGTACAAACTCAATCTCTATTTATATTAGTCCCAAAACTCTTTCAAAGATCTTTAATTGGGTTAGCAATATGGGCTTCCTCTTTGTTGAATTCTTGGCTCAATTGGAAGAAGTGTTGCTAGACTTGGAAAGGAGGAGTTCATTCATCATGCTTCTGGCCCAATGGCTTGGCGTTTTTGTCAATAACGCTAGCCTTAATGCACGTTGGCAACGTGCATCATATTTTCCTGGGAGTGAACTTTCAGACTTGGGCGTTGCTAGCCCAAGTTGTTGCTAACAACTTGCTCTTCCTCTACTTTCATGCTAAATGTAGCTCAGAATTTGGGTGTCAATCCTCTGCTTCAATATGGACTATTATACATCATTGGAAAGCTCTTGATGTCTTCTTTCCAATGCCACTGGAATCACCTCATTTGGACTTTCCTAGCTCAAGTTATGCTTCCTCAAAGAAGGTAAGGTCAAGCTGCCAAGTTGTTGCCAAAAACGCACCCATTCTCCCACGTTGGCAACGTGCCTAGCCTCCCAAAGCAGAGACATGAGGCTGGCGTTGTTGCCAAACACGCCTCCTTGCTAGCACGTTGGCAACGTGCCCGTGCCTAGCCTCCCAAGGCAGAGACATGAGGTTGGCGTTGTTGCCAAACACGCATCCTTGCTAGCACGTTGGCAACGTGCCCGTGCCCCCTCCAGGGCTCATCTCTAGCCTTCAGTTTTGCTTGTCACGTTGCCCTCAAACACGCCTTTGGAAGCTGGCGTTGGCAACGTGCTCGAGCCTTCCTCAAGGCTCTATGCTTGTTGCTTGGCGTTGTCCTTGAACACGCCTATGCTTCCTGGCGTTGGCAACGTGGTTGGCACCCTTCCTGGCGTTGGCAACTTGGTTGGCATCCAAGACTTGGTGCCTAGCCAAGCAACCATTCCTGGCGTTGCCTTAGAACACGCCAATGCTTTCCCAGCTTAACAACGTGCTTGAGCTTCCCTAAGGTGCCCCAATTGCTTGCTACGTTGCCAAGGAACACGCCATCATAACTTGGCGTTGGCAACGTGCATCTACTTTCCCTGGGCCAAGTTTTCCATTCAGCGTTGTTTGCCTGCGTTGTCCTCAAACACGCCCCTCATCTCTAGGCCAGCAACGTGCTCGAGGCTCTAAACTAGCTCCCCAAGATTGCTTGGCGTTGCTTTGAATAACGCCTATGGTTCTTGGCGTTGGCAACGCCAGCTTCTCCTCCTCTTGGGCCAAGTTTGCTTGTGTGCGTTGTCAAGGAACACGTCCCTTGTTCCTGGCGTTGGCAACGCCAGCTTAATCTCCTCCTGGGCCAAGCCTTGCTTGTGTGCATTGCCTTGAATAACGCTTCTTCATTCCCACGTTGGCAACGCCCTCGAGCTCTCCTTGGCTCAGCTCTTTGCTTGCCTGCGTTGCCATCAAACACTCACTCCTTTCTCCAAGTTGGCAACGCCAACATTTGCTCTCCAGGGCTGCCTTGGCGTTGCCTTCAACAACTCACCCTTTTCTTCAAGTTGGCAACGCCCAAATGTGCTTCTCCAGGGCTGCCTGGCGTTGCCTTCAAACACGCACCCTTTCTCCAAGTTGGCAACGCCAACAACGTTTCTTCTTCTTGCCCAGCTTGCATCATTCTTGCTTCCATGCTTTCTTGTTTCATCACCTATCATCAACAAAGGAAATAGCTTCAAAGTCTTACCAATTCATGCAATAAATTTCATGAGATTCATTCATACTCATTCATGTATGTATTCCTTAAATCATTTGCATGAATTTGGCTAGAATCAACATGTTCCTTGGTATTCTCATGCATGAAGACAAAACTCATAAAAGGACTTGTTTATTTAGAGAAAATGAGTGAAATTAAGCTAAAACCAACTAAACTAACTAGCTAATATAACAAATATGCAATTGCATCACAAGGCTATCTGTGAAAATCCTTTAATAAACCTCCGGTAATATCCAGCAAGTCCGAGAAAACTCCAAACTTCTGTAACGGTCGTAGGTGGTTCCCACGCCACTACTGCTTCAATTTTTGAAGGATCCACCGCAATTCCTCCCTGCGATATAACATGTCCCAAAAATGCCACCTTCTCTGTCCAGAACTCGCACTTTGATAGTTTAGCATATAACTTTCGAGTCCTTAGTATCTGCAATACCGTCCTTAGATGCTCTTCATGCTTTCTTTCTGTCTTCGAATAGATGAGAATGTCGTCTATGAAGACTACTACGAACTGATCAAGGTACGGACGGAAAATACGATTCATGTAATCCATGAAAATCGCAGGAGCATTAGTTAGTCCAAACGACATAACCGTATACTCATAGTGACCATATCGAGTTCTAAATGCAGTCTTCGGTATATCTGATTCTTTCACTCGAATCTAGTTATAGCCCGATCGCAAATCAATCTTCAAAAACACAGTTGCACCTTTTAACTGGTCCATCAAATCATCTATTCGTGGAAGTGGATACTTGTTCTTGATAGTGACTTTATTGAACTGTCAGTAATCTACACAAAGTCTCATTCCACCATCCTTCTTCTTTACTAGTGGTGGACGAAATTGTGATTTCTATCTTTTGAGCTTTAGCATATATTTACTCTTAGGGCACTGTTTATTCTCACAACTCCGTTCAACTAACCAGCAAGTGTACTGGGTCGTCCAAGTAATAAACCTTACGTGAGTAAGGGTCGAATCCACAGAGATTGTTGGTATGAAGCAAGCTATGGTCACCTTGTAAATCTCAGTTAGGGAGATTAAAGGGTAATTGTGATTATTGGAATAAAGAAATAAAAAGGAATAGTAAAAGGGATAGAACACT
Source organism: Arachis hypogaea (assembly GCF_003086295.3). Taxonomy (NCBI): domain Eukaryota; kingdom Viridiplantae; phylum Streptophyta; class Magnoliopsida; order Fabales; family Fabaceae; genus Arachis; species Arachis hypogaea. Next base: position 50,284,147 of record NC_092045.1, read on the forward strand.
TATGCAGATTCATTGGTGGGAATTTCAGATAAGCGGATGGAGATGCTGTAGAGCCCAAGGACGCCTGCTCTCCTACTGCTTCTACTCAATCCTTCTTACTCCTTTCCATGGCAAGCTTTGTATAGGGGTTCACCATCAACTGTGGCTACTTTCTTCCTCTCGGGGAAATATCCTGTGCGGCTGTCACTCGCACAGCTAACCAGTCTGGAGGCATCACCCATGGCTAATGGCTACATCCCATCCTCGCAGTGAAAACTAATGCTCACGCACTCTGTCACAGTACGGCTAATCACCGGTTGGTTCCCTCCCCTACTGGAATAGAATCCCTCTTTTGCGTCTGTCACTAACGCCCAGCAGGTTACAGGTTTGAAGCACGTCACAGTCATTCATTAACGGAATCCTACTCGGAATACCACAGACAAGGTTAGACTTTCCGGATTCCCAGGATCCTACTCGAAATACGACAGACAAGGTGAGACTTTCCGGATCCTCATAAATGCCGCCATCTATCTAGCTTATACCACGAAGATTCTGTTGGGGAATCTAAGAGATACGCATTCAAGCTCTGTTGCATGTAGAACGGAAGTGGTTGTCAATCACGCGCGTTCATAAGTGAGAATGATAATGAGGGTAATCTGACTCATAACATTCATCATGTTCTTGGATACGAATGAATATCTTGGAATAAGAATAAGAGAGATTTGAATAAAAGATAATAGAATTTCATTAACACTTGAGGTACAGCAGAGCTCCACACCCTTAATCTATGGTGTGCAGAAACTCCACCGTTGACAATACATAAGCAAAGGGTCCAGGCATGGCCGAATGGCCAGCCCCCTAAACATGATCAATGATCCCTAAGATGAAGAATAAAACAAAACTGAGATCAAAGATGAAACGTGGTCAAAAGACATCTAATACAATAGATAAATGTCCTATATATACTAGACTAGCTCCTAGGGTTTACATGAGTAAGTAATTGATGCATAAATCCACTTCCGGGGCCCACTTGGTGTATGCTTGGGCTGAGCTTGATCATTCCACGAGCTAAGGCATTTCTTGGCGTCAAACTTCAGGTTATGACGTGTTTTGGGCGTTCAACTCCGGATCATAACGTTTTTCTGGCGTTTAACTCCAGACAGCAGCATGAACTTGGCGTTTAACGCCAAGTTACGTCGTCATTCTTCGAATAAAGTATGGACTATTATATATTGCTGGAAAGCCCTGGATGTCTACTTTCCAACGCCGTTGAGAGCGCGCCAATTGGAGTTCTGTAGCTCCAAAAAATCCATTTCGAGTGCAGGGAGGTCAGATTCCAACAGCATCAGCAGTCCTTTTGTCAGCCTTCTTCAGAGTTTTGCTCAAATCCCTCAATTTCAGTCAGAATTTACCTGAAATCACAGAAAAACACACAAACTCATAGTAAAGTCCAGAAATGTGAATTTAACATAAAAACTAATGAAAACAACCCTAAAAGTAGCTTAAACTTACTAAAAACTATATGAAAACAATGCCAAAAAGCGTATAAATTATCCGCTCATCACAACACCAAACTTAAATTGTTGCTTGTCCCCAAGCAACTAAAAATCAAATAGGATAAAAAGAAGAGAATATACTATAAAGTCCAAAATATCAATGAATATTAATTTAATTACATGAGCGGGACTTGTAGCTTTTTGCTTCTGAACAGTTTTGGCATCTCACTTTTTCCTTTGTAGTTCAGAGTGATTGGTGTCTCTAGGAACTTAGAATTTCAGATAGTGTTATTGACTTTCCTAGTTAGGCATGTTGATTCTTGAACACAGCTACTTATGAGTCTTGGCTGTGGCCCTAAGCATTTTGTCTTCCAGTATTACCACCGGATACACAAATGCCACAGACACCTAACTGGGTGAACCTTTTCAGATTGTGACTTAGCTTTGCTAAAGTCCCCAGTTAGTGGTGTCCAGAGCTCTTAAGCACACTCTTTAGCTTTGGATCACGACTTTAACCATTCAGTCTCAAGCTTTTTACTTGGACCTTCATGACACAAGCACATGGTTAGGGACAGCTTGATTTAGCCGCTTAGGCCTGGATTTTAATTTCCTTGGGCCCTCCTATCCATTAATGCTCAAAGCCTTGGATCCTTGCTTTAAAATTTTCGCCACTTTTCTTTTTTTTTTTCACTGCTTTTTCTTGCTTCAAGAATCAATTTCATGATGTTTTTCAGATCATCAATAACATTTCTCTTTGTTCATCATTCTTTCAAGCACCAACAATTTTAACACTCATAAACAACAAGATCAAAAATATGCACTGTTCATTCATTCATTCAGAAAACAAAAATTATTGCCACCACATCAATATAATTAAATTAAATTCACTAATAATTTCGAAAATTATGTACTTCTTGTTCTTTTGAATTAAAACATTTTTCTTTTAAGAGAGGTGAAAGACTAATGGATTTTATTCATAGCTTTAAGGCATGGTTACACACTAATGATCATGAAGTAGAAACACAAAAACATAGATAAACATAATACTTAAAAACCGAAAACAGAAAGAAAATAAAGAACAAGGAATGAATCCACCTCTAGTGGCGTCTTCTTCTTGAAGGACCAATGATGTTTTTCAACTCTTCTATGTCCCTTCCTTGCCTTTGTTGCTCCTCCCTCATTGCTCTTTGATCTTCTCTTATTTCTTGGAGAGTGAGGGCGTGTTCATGGTGTTCCACCCTTAATTGTTCAACATTATGGCTCAAGTCTTCCAAAGAGGTACTAAGTTGCTCCCAATAGTTGTTGGGAGGAAAGTGCATTCCTTGAGGCATTTGTTGATGATGAACTTCCTCATGTTCTTCTTGAGGGCCGTGAGGAACTTCCCTTGTTTGCTCCATCCTTTTCTTGGTGATGGGCTTGTCTTCTTCAATGGAGACATCTCCATCTATGATAACTCCGGCTGAATAACATAGATGGCATATGAGGTGGGGGAAGGCTAGTCGTGCCATGTATGAAGGCTTGTCGGCTATTTTGTAGAGTTCATTGGACATGACTTCATGAACTTCCACTTCCTCTCCAATCATGATGCTATGAATCATGATGGCCCGATCCATAGTAACTTCAGATCGGTTGCTTGTAGGCATGATGGATCTTTGGATGAACTCCAACCATCCTCTAGCTACAGGCTTGAGGTCCAGTCTTCTTAGTTGGACTGGTTTGCCTTTGGAGTCTATTCTCCATTGGGCGCCTTCCACACAAATGTCCATTAGGACTTGGTCCAACCTTTGATTGAAGTTGACCCTTCTTGTGTAGGGGCGTTCATCACCTTGCATCATGGGTAGATGAAACGCCAACCTCACATTTTCCGGACTGAAATCTAAGTATTTCCCCCGAACCATTGTGATATAGTTCTTTGGATTCGGGTTCATACTTTGATCATGGTTCCTAGTGATCCATGCATTAGCATAGAACTCTTGAACCATCAATATTCCGACTTGTTGCATGGGGTTGGTTATGACTTCCCACCCTCTTCTTTGAATTTCATGTCGGATTTCCGGATACTCATTCTTTTTGAGCTTGAAAGGGACCTCGGGGATCACCTTCTTCTTTGCCACAACATCATAGAAGTGGTCTTGGTGGCTCTTGGAGATGAATCTCTCCTTCTCCCATGACTCGGAAGTGGAAGCTTTTGCCTTCCCTTTTCCTTTTCTTGAGGAAACTCCGGTCTTGGGTGCCATTGATGGTGAATGAAAAATAAAAAGCTTAGGCTTTTTACCACACCAAACTTAAAATTTGCTCGTCCTCGTGCAAAAAAGAAAAGAAGAGTAGAAGAAGAAGAAGAAAATTTTGGTAGAGAAGGAGAGGAGGGGGTTCGGCTATAGGAGAGAAGAAGGGGTTTTTGTTGTGTGAAAATGAAGAAGAAAGGAGAGGTATTTATAGGGAGAGGGAGGGTTGGGTTTCGGCCATTTTGGGGGGGAATGGGTGGGAAATTGAATTTGAATTTGATGAGGGTAGGTGGGGTTTATGGGGAAGAGGAGGTTGATGTGAATGGTGCATGGGGAAATTGGGAAGAGGGGTTGAGGTGATTGGTGAAGGTTTTTGGGAAGTGTGACATTGAAAATGAGATTTGGATTAGGAGAGTGTGATTAGGATTAAAAGAAAAGGTAGGTGGGGATCCTGTGGGGTCCACAGATCCTGAGGTGAAAAGAAATATCATTCCTTCACCCTATAGGCATGTAAATTGCCTTCATGCATCATTCTGGCGTTCAAACGCCCATTGGTGCATGTTCTGGGCGTTAAACGCCCATGTGATGCTTGTTTCTGGCGTTGAACGCCAGTTTCAAGCTTGTTTCTGGCATTCAGCGCCAGATTGTCCTCTGTGTGCGCATCCTGGCGTTAAACGCCAGGATGTAGCTTGTTTTGGGCGTTCAGCGCCAGAAAGATGCTCTGTTCTGGCGTTGAACGCCAGCCAGATGCATCTTCTGGGCGTTGAACGCCAGCCCGTGCGTCCTCCAGGGTGAAAAATTTTGTTCTTCTGTTTTTGACTCTGTTTTTAATTTCTTTGATTTTTTCGTGACTTCTCATGATCATGTACCTAATTCAACACAAAAATAACACCAAAACAAAATAAAATAAAATTAGATAAATAAAATTGGGTTGCCTCCCAACAAGCGCTTCTTTTAATGTCAATAGCTTGACAGTGGCTCTCATGGAGCCACAAGATGATCAGGTCAATTTAGTGTGTTGTCTCCACACCAAACTTAGAGTTTGGATATGGAATTTGAACACCAAACTTAGAGTTTGGTTGTGGCCTCACAACACCAAACTTAAAGTTTGACTGTGTGGGCTCTTCTTGACCTTGAACTGAGAGAAGCTCTTCATGCTTACTCTCTTTTGTCACAGAGGGATGGCCATGTGCCTGAAACACAAGGTATTCCCCATTCAATTGAAGGACTAACTCTCCTTTGTGAACATCTATCACAGCTTCTGCTGTGGCTAGGAAAGGTCTTCCTAGGATGATGCATTCATCATCTTCCTTCCTAGTATCTAGGATTATGAAATCAGCAGGGATGTAAAGGCCTTCAACCTTCACTAGTACGTCCTCTACCATTCCATAAGCTTGTCTCACTGACTTGTCTGCCAATTGTAATGAGAACAAGGTAGGTTGTACCTCAATGATCCCCAGCTTCTCCATTACAGAGAGTGGCATCAGATTTATCCCTGACCCAAGATCACATAGAGCTTTATCAAAGCTCATGGTGCCAATGGTGCAAGGTATTAAGAACTTGCCAGGATCTTGTTTCTTTTGAGGTAGAGTTTTCTGAATCCAAGTATCTAATTCACTAATGAGCAAGAGGGGTTCACTTTCCCAAGTCTCATTACCAAATAGCTTGGCATTCAGCTTCATGATAGCTCCTAGATATTGAGCAACTTGCTCACCAGTCACATCTTCATCCTCTTCAGAGGATGAATATTCTTCAGAGCTCATGAATGGTAGAAGGGGATTTAATGGAATCTCTATGGTCTCTGTATGAGCCTCAGATTCCTCAGAATCCTTAATAGGAAACTCCTTCTTGCTTGAAGGACGTCCCAGAAGGTCTTCCTCACTGGGATTTTCGTCCTCCTCCTCCTTAGTGCATTCGGCCACTTTGATTAAATCAATGGCCTTGCACTCTCCTTTTGGATTTTCTTCTGTATTGCTTGGGAGAGTACTGGGAGGAGTTTCAGTAACTTTCTTACTCAGCTGGCCTACTTGTGCCTCCAGATTTCTGATGGAGGATCTTGTTTCATTCATGAAACTGAAAGTGGCCTTTGACAGATCAGAGACTATATTGGCTAAATTAGAATTGTTTTGTTCAGAGTTCTCTGTCTGTTGCTGAGAAGATGATGGATATGGCTTACTATTGTTCAGCCTATTGCGTCCACCATTGTTAAAGCCTTGTTGAGGCTTTTGCTGATCCTTCCAGGAGAAATTTGGATGATTCCTCCATGATGGGTTATAGGTGTTTCCATATGGTTCACCCATGTAATTAACCTCTGCCATGGCAGGGTTCTCCGGATCATAAGCTTCTTCAGAAGCTGCCTCTCTAGCACTGTTGGATGCATGTTGCAATCCATTCAGATTTTGAGAGATTATGTTGACCTGTTGAGTCAACATTTTGTTCTGAGCCAATATGGCATTCAGAGCATCAATTTCAAGAACTCCTTTCTTTTGAGGTACTCCATTATTCACGGAATTCCTCTCAGAGGTGTACATAAACTGGTTGTTTGCAACCATGTCAATGAGTTCTTGAGCCTCTTCAGGCATTTTCTTCAGGTGAATAGATCCACCTGCAGAATGGTCCAGTGACATTTTCGAAAATTCAGAGAGACCATAATAGAATATATCTAACATGGTCCATTCTGAAAACATGTCAGATGGACATCTTTTGGTCAGCTGCTTGTATCTTTCCCAAGCTTCATAGAGGGATTCACCATCTTTTTGTTTGAAGGTTTGAACATCCACTCTCAGCTTGCTCAGCTTTTGAGGAGGAAAGAATTTATCTAAGAAGGCAGTGACCAGCTTATCCCAGGAGTCCAGGCTATCCTTAGGTTGTGAATCCAACCATATTCTAGCTCTGTCTCTTACAGCAATAGGGAAAAGCATGAGTCTGTAGACTTCAGGATCAACTCCATTCGTCTTTACAGTCTCACAGATCTGCAAGAACTCAGTCAAGAACTGATAAGGATCTTCAGATGGAAGTCCATAAAACTTGCAGTTTTGTTGCATTAAAGCAACTAGCTGAGGTTTCAGCTCAAAGTTATTGGCTCCAATGGCAGGAATGGAGATGCTTCTTCCATCAAACTTGGATGTTGGCTTTGTGAAGTCACCAAGCATTCTCCTTGCATTATTATTATTATTATTTGCGGCTGCCATGTCCTTCTCTTGTTCGAAAATTTCTGAAAGGTTGTTTCTGGATTGTTGTAATTTAGCTTCTCTTAATTTTCTCTTCAGAGTCCTTTCAGGTTCTGGATCAACTTCAACAAGAGTGCCTTTATCCTTGTTCCTGCTCATAAGAAAGAGAGAAGAAAACAAGAAAAGAGAGAGGAATCCTCTATGTCACAGTATAGAGATTCCTTTATGTTAGTAGAAGAAGAAAGGGGTAGAAGAAAGAAGAAGGATGGATTCGGATTTGGATGAAGAGAGGTGAAGAGAAGTGTTAGTAATTAAATAATTAAATAGAAGAAGAAAAGAGAAAGAAATTTTCGAAAATAATTTTTGAAAAAGAGGTTAGTAATTTTCGAAAATTAAAGATAGGATAGTTTAAAATTAAAATTTAAAACAAAAAGAATTTTTGAAAAAGAGAGGGAGAATTTTCGAAAATTAGAGAGGGAAAAGTAGTTAGGTGGTTTTGAAAAAGATAAGAAATAAACAAAAAGTTAGTTAGTTGATTGAAAAAGATTTGAAGTCAAATTTTGAAAAAGATAAGAGGATAAGAAGTTAGATAAGATATTTTGAAATCAAATTTTGAAAAAGATAAAATTTTTGAAAAAGATAAGATAAAAGATAAAAAGATATATTTGAAAAAGATTTAATTTTAAAATTGACTTAACTAACAAGAAACTACAAGATAAGATTCTAGAACTTAAAGATTGAACCTTTCTTAACAAGAAAGTAACAAACTTCAAATTTTTGAACCAATCACATTAATTGTTAGCTAATTTTCGAAAATTAGATATAAAAGATAAGAAAAAGATTTTGAAAAGATTTTGAAAAAGATTTTTGAAATTTTCGAAAAATAGAAAAAAAAATGAAAAAGATATGATTTTTGAAAAAGATTTTGAAAAGATAAGATTTTTTTTAAAATTGAAATTTTTGACTTGACTTGTAAGAAACAACTAATTTTAAATTTTTTTGACCAAGTCAACCCAAAATTTCGAAATTTTGGAGAAAAGTAAGGAAAAGATATTTTTGATTTTTAAATTTTTAAAGATGAGAGAGAAAAACAACAAAAACACTCAATGCATGAAATTTTTAGATCAAAACAATGAATGCATGCAAGAATGCTATGAATGTCAAGATGAACACCAAGAACACTTTGAAGATCATGATGAACATCAAGAACATAATTTTGAAAAATTTTTGATGCAAAGAAAACATGCAAGACACCAAACTTAGAAATCCTTAATGCATGAAAAATATGAATGCAAAAATGCACATGAAAAACAACAAAAGACACAAAACAAGAAATCATCAAGATCAAACAAGAAGACTTGTCAAGAACAACTTGAAGATCATGAAGAACACCATGAATGCATGAATTTTCGAAAAATGCAAGAAAAATTTTAAAAGCATGCAATTGATACCAAACTTAAAAATCAACACAATACTCAAACAAGAAACACAAAATATTTTTGATTTTTATGATTTTCTAATTTTTTTGTAATTTTATTTATTTTTTCGAAAATATGATTTGGAAAAACGAGAAATAGAAAGAAAAAATTTTTGAAAAAGATTTTTGAAAAGAAAATTACCTAATCTGAGCAACAAGATGAACCGTCAGTTGTCCATACTCGAACAATCCCTGGCAACGGCGCCGAAAACTTGGTGGACGAAATTGTGATTTCTATCTTTTGAGCTTTAGCATATATTTACTCTTAGGGCACTGTTTATTCTCACAACTCCGTTCAACTAACCAGCAAGTGTACTGGGTCGTCCAAGTAATAAACCTTACGTGAGTAAGGGTCGAATCCACAGAGATTGTTGGTATGAAGCAAGCTATGGTCACCTTGTAAATCTCAGTTAGGGAGATTAAAGGGTAATTGTGATTATTGGAATAAAGAAATAAAAAGGAATAGTAAAAGGGATAGAACACTTATGCAGATTCATTGGTGGGAATTTCAGATAAGCGGACGGAGATGCTGTAGAGCCCAAGGACGCCTGCTCTCCTACTGCTTCTACTCAATCCTTCTTACTCCTTTCCATGGCAAGCTTTGTATAGGGGTTCACCATCAACTGTGGCTACTTTCTTCCTCTCGGGGAAATATCCTGTGCGGCTGTCACTCGCACAGCTAACCAGTCTGGAGGCATCACCCATGGCTAATGGCTACATCCCATCCTCGCAGTGAAAACTAATGCTCACGCACTCTGTCACAGTACGGCTAATCACCGGTTGGTTCCCTCCCCTACTGGAATAGAATCCCTCTTTTGCGTCTGTCACTAACGCCCAGCAGGTTACAAGTTTGAAGCACGTCACAGTCATTCATTAACGGAATCCTACTCGGAATACCACAGACAAGGTTAGACTTTCCGGATTCCCAGGATCCTACTCGGAATACGACAGACAAGGTGAGACTTTCCGGATCCTCATAAATGCCGCCATCTATCTAGCTTATACCACGAAGATTCTGTTGGGGAATCTAAGAGATACGCATTCAAGCTCTGTTGCATGTAGAACGGAAGTGGTTGTCAATCACGCGCGTTCATAAGTGAGAATGATAATGAGGGTAATCTGACTCATAACATTCATCATGTTCTTGGGTACGAATGAATATCTTGGAATAAGAATAAGAGAGATTTGAATAAAAGATAATAGAATTTCATTAATACTTGAGGTACAGCAGAGATCCACACCCTTAATCTATGGTGTGCAGAAACTCCACCGTTGACAATACATAAGCAAAGGGTCCAGGCATGGCCGAATGGCCAGCCCCCTAAACATGATCAATGATCCCCTAAGATGAAGAATAAAACAAAACTGAGATCAAAGATGAAACGTGGTCAAAAGACATCTAATACAATAGATAAATGTCCTATATATACTAGACTAGCTCCTAGGGTTTACATGAGTAAGTAATTGATGCATAAATCCACTTCCGGGGCCCACTTGGTGTATGCTTGGGCTGAGCTTGATCATTCCACGAGCTAAGGCATTTCTTGGCGTCAAACTTCAGGTTATGACGTGTTTTGGGCGTTCAACTCCGGATCATAACGTTTTTCTGGCGTTTAACTCCAGACAGCAGCATGAACTTGGCGTTTAACGCCAAGTTACGTCGTCATTCTTCGAATAAAGTATGGACTATTATATATTGCTGGAAAGCCCTGGATGTCTACTTTCCAACGCCGTTGAGAGCGCGCCAATTGGGGTTCTGTAGCTCCAAAAAATCCATTTCGAGTGCAGGGAGGTCAGATTCCAACAGCATCAGCAGTCCTTTTGTCAGCCTTCTTCAGAGTTTTGCTCAAATCCCTCAATTTCAGTCAGAATTTACCTGAAATCACAGAAAAACACACAAACTCATAGTAAAGTCCAGAAATGTGAATTTAACATAAAAAATAATGAAAACATCCCTAAAAGTAGCTTAAACTTACTAAAAACTATATGAAAACAATGCCAAAAAGCGTATAAATTATCCGCTCATCAACTAGCAATACCGGAGCTCCCCAAGGTGATGCGCTGGGACGAATAAATTTCTTCCCAAGTAGCTCATCCAACTGCTTCTTCAACTCTGCAAGTTCCAACGGTGACATCCGGTACGGTGCTATGGAAATCGATCCGGTTCCAAGTACAAGTTCAATGCTAAATTCTATCTCTCGCTGAGGAGGAAACTTAGGTATGTCGTCCGGGAAAACATCAGGAAATTCCTTTACTACTTGGATTCGTTCTAGGCTTAGTTCACTATCATTCGAGCTAGCCGCTAACAGAACGTACCCCTCACAATCACTCCCGTCTAATGCAACTCTTACAGAATTCAGATATAAAGTATGAGACAGAAATGGTTTAATATCTAAACTATCAGACGAAATAATAGCAGTTCTTTCATAGCAATCAAGGAAAACATGATACTTAGATAACCAATCTAACCCTAGAATAACTTTTAAACCACATAGAGGCAAACAGATTAGATCATGTATAAAAGTTCTGTTCCTAATAGTGAATGGTACTTGCAGGCACACTAAACTAGTCAAAGCATTTTGGGACGCAGGTGTATGGACAATTAGATCAAAGTTCAACTCAGAGAAATCTAGTCCCAACTCACGAGCAACAGTTAAAGAAACAAAGGAATGCGATGCACCCGAGTCATACAGTACAGTTAGAAATCGATCTTTGACAATACACTGACCTTGGATCAGGGCGTCTGATTGCATAGCATCATCAGCAGTCATGGCAAACACTCGACCTTGTTGCTGGGTTCGTATTGGATTTCGAGAAAGTCCTTTTGGGTAACTCCTCGCCAAGTGTCCCGGTTCCCCACAATTGTAACAAGTAAATGTTCTGATTTGGCAAGGCCTGGTACCATGATCTTTTCCACACTGCCTACATGCGATATTCACTTGTGCCTGTTGAGGTCGTTTACCATTATCCTGCCTTGGTCTACCTCCGTTTCCACCCGTAGGGCGAGCAGGAGCATTACCAGCTTGTGGGTTCCTTCGCTGTGGCACACCAGGGGTCTTGAAGTTTGTCCTTCGTGGTTGCCAATTGTAACTATTATAGTTCCTTGGTGGAAATCCTTGACGACTTGCTTTAGAGGCAGTTACCTTCTTAGCATATTCTTCCACTAACTTGCACTTATTAACCAGCTCAGCAAAATTTCGTATCTCCAATGGGACTACTGAACTCATCAGATCCTCACGAAGGCCCCCTTCGAACTTCAAACACTTCCATTCTTCAAAGTCAGCAGGATTCCCTTGGCAGATCTTGGAGAAATGGCACAAGTCATCAAATTTACGGGCATATTCTGGAATAGTTGTATCACCCTGTTTCAGCTGCATAAGTTCCATCTCCTTAGCATCACGAGCTGCCCTCGGAAAATACTTCTTATAAAATTCGTCCTTAAAAATATTCCAAGGAATATCGCCTTCATCTTGTTGCAACAGTCGCTGTATCCCCTGCCACCAATGCTCAGCTTCTCCTTCCAGCATATAAGTAGCGAACTCCACGTGTTGGCCTTCCGGAACATGCTGTGCTCGCAGTGATCGTTCGATAGCTCGAAACCAATTGTCAGCATCAGTTGCAACGAGTGTACCTTTAAACTTAGGCGGTTTTACCTTCAGAAATGTCGCAAGGGTCATAGGTCTTTCGAGATGCCCTAAGTTATTCTCATTATTTCCACTATCTTCCCCATGCTCATTCTCATTCCTGTTTCTCACTCCAAGATGATCAACAGCCCTAGCCGCTTGATACGTAAAAATTAGGATTTCACGTATAACCGGCAAGTATACCGGGTCGTATCAAGTAATAAGACTCACAAGAGTGAGGTCGATCCCACGGAGATTGGTAGATTAAGCAACTTTAGTTAAATGGTAGATTTAGTCAAGCAAACATAGTTTTGATTTCATGAGCATTTTGATTTTTTGAACATAATTGCAAGAATATAATTGACACAGAATGTAAAGAACTAGAAGATAGAAATAAAGTGAAAGTAAATAACGGAAACTTAAATTGCAAGAAACTTAAATGACATCAAAATAAAATAAAGTGCTGAATTCTAAAGAGCAAGAGAGTAAGAAATAGAGAAACAGAATGTAAATGACAAGAATAATAAATTGCAAGAATGTAGAGGGAAGTGGGTAATGGGTTTTCAAACACTAAGAACAAAAGAAATGAGAATTAATGATAGAGAGGATCATTAGGGATCAGAGATGCAAGTTTTCATGAATTGATGTTAGTCAAATCCCTCTCAATCATGGGTATAGATCCATGGCAAGTGGGTGATTAAATCCCAATCTCTTGGTGATTCAATCTCTCTCAACATAACCAATTGCCACTCTCGTGATCTAATTATTCATGAGAAGAGATGAAGCTCAATTTTAATCCAGCCACACAATTCCCTTAATCTCAACCAAGGAGAGTTACATCTCACATACTAACCAAGGTGTGTTGATTAAGGAAATCATGAAAGGATGAACTCTAAACTGAATTATGTGGCTCATTCCTCAAATTCACCACATAATTCATATAGATTAACCCCTCTCTCGATGGTGGTTGAATCTTTGAAGAGCAAGAGTTCCCTCTTTAGATCAACCACTAGAATTGGGAAGGAGAAGATGGGTTCACCAATTCATTCCAACAAACAGAGCTCCTCCCCCTAATGAAAGTGGGGTTTAGTGAGTCATTGCTCCAAATTCAACAACAATTGACATAAATGAAAATTAAACTAAATTACAAAGAAAGATGACGAAGAATAATGAAATGCTTAAAGATTAAGAAAATGAAGAAGAGAAGTTCCAAGAAGAAAACGTGCTCTCCGGGTATCCTCCCGGAAGTGCTAAGTAAAAGTGCTAAAAGTATGAAAAAGTTCTAAGTGTCAAAAAGTGTGTAAAAAGTAAAAAGTAAAAAAAGGTCCTTTACAAGTACACCAATCTCTTCTATTTATACTACTCCTAAAACGCTTTCAAAGACCTTGAATTGGGTTAGCAATATGGGCTTCTCTTTGTTGAATTCTTGGCTCAATTGGAAGAAGTGTTGCTAGACTTGGAAAGGAAGAGTTCATTCATCATGCTTCTGGCCCAATGGCTTGGCGTTTTTGTTAATAACGCTGGCCTTAATGCACGTTGGCAACGTGCATCACCATTTCCTGGAAGTGAGTTTAAGACTTGGGCGTTGCTAGCCCAAGTTGTTGCTAACAACTTGCTTTTCCTCTTCTTGGCTCTACTTTCATGCTAAATGTAGCCCAGAATTTGAGTGTCAACCTTCTGCTTCAATATGGACTATTATACATCATTGGAAAGCTTGTGATGTCTATTTTCCAATGCCACTGGAATCACCTCAATTGGACTTTCCTAGCTCAAGTTATGCTTCCTCAAAGAAGGTAAGGTTAAGCTGCCAAGTTGTTGCCAAAAACGCACCTTCACTTCCAAGTTGGCAACGTGCCCGTGCCTAGCCTCCCAAGGCAAGGATTTGGGGCTGGAGTTGTTGCGGCTGATGGGCGTTGGCAATGTGAATGGTGCCTCTCCCTGGCGTTAGCAACGTGAATGGTGCCTCTCCCTGGCGTTAGCAACGTGAATGGTGCCTTGATTGGCGTTAGCAACTTGGTTGGCACCCAAGACTTGGTGCCTAGCCAAGTAACCTTTCCTGGCGTTGTTGCCAAACACGCCAATGCTTCCTAGCTCAACAACATGCTCGAGCTCTCCTTTTGGTGCCAAAATTGCTTGCTACGTTGCCAAGGAACACGCCTTCATAACTTGGAGTTGGCAACGTGCATCTCATTTTCCTGGGCCAAGTTTGCTTGTGTGGCGTTGCCTAGGGACACGCCTATGGTTCCTGGCGTTGGCAACGCCCTCGAGCTCCTCTTCAAGGCTCCATTTGTTGCTTTCTGGCGTTGCCTTGAAACACGCCAATGATAGTGGCGTTGGCAACGTGGTTGAGCTCCAAAACTTGGTGCCATATTTGCTTCCTGGCGTTGCCTTGAAACACGCCAATAATAGTGGCATTGGCAACGTGGTTGAGCTCCAAAACTTGGTGCCAAAATTGCTTGTGTGGCGTTGGCAACGCCCTTCTAGAGTTGGCAACGCCAGCTCTCTTCCTCCAGGGCCAAGCTTGCTTGTGTGTGGCGTTGGCAACGCCCTTCTAGAGTTGGCAACGCCCAGATTTGCTTCTCCAGGGCTGCCTGGCGTTGCCTTCAACAACGCACCACATTCCTCAAGTTGGCAACGCCAACTTTGCTTCCAAGGCATCCTGGCGTTGTCCATAAAAACGCACACTATCTCCAAGTTGGCAACGCCAACTTCTTCTTTCCCAGCTTGCATCATTCTTGCTTCCATGCTTTCTTGTTTCATCACCTATCATCAACAAGGGAAATAGCTTCAAAGTCTTACCAATTCATGCAATAAATTACATGAGATTCATTCATACTCATTCATATATGCATTCCTTAAATCATTTGCATGAATTTGGCTAGAATCACATGTTCATTGGTATTCTCATGCATGGAGATAAAACTCATAAAAGAACTTGTTTATTTAGAGAAAATGAGTGAAAGTAAGCTAAAACCAACTAAACTAACTAGCTAATATAACAAATATGCAATTGCATCACAACACCAAACTTAAAGTGTTGCTTGTCCTCAAGCAAAATATAATAACTTTGTCACAAGAATTTAAGATGTAAGACTTGAATGTTCTTCCAGAGAGTAATTTTTCGTTGAGCATGTCATCCTCATTTGTGTGGTCATTAATTTATTGTAATTGAACACAACTATTCAACTTTTTCAATTAAAATGCTTGCTTCACTACTAAATTGGTTAACTTCACTAGACTTCTTTCATACCTTAGCACATAACCCTTGAACCATTCTTTCCTTGATGCTTCTCTTCTTTTTTTATATTCCCCTTTTTTTTTCATTTCAAATGAGCTTGAAATCTTGTCTTAAGGCGGCTCTTTAGCATAAGCTTTCAATCAAGAATCCCAAACCAGTTGGTTCAAGTTGTTAAGTGTTGAGACACTCTTAAAGATTTACTAACTCAAGCCTCTTTCCTTAACACATTCAATCACAGGCATATAACATTGAAATTTTGTTTGGATAGTGGTGTCCAGCACCTCTTTGGGTTGCTAAATGTTCTGTTATAGAGCTACTCTTGATTGTGGGTTTTCAATCGATAATCCCGAGTTAGTTAACTCAAGTTATCGGGTGATGAAGCACCCCTCGGATTTACTGGCCCAAGTATGTCTCTTAACATCAATCACCACAGACACATATCCAAATTTTGTCATTGATGCCTAGCCTTTCATTCTTTGTACTCTATTTTCTTTATTGTCAAGGTTATTTGTGCTTTTACTGATAAAGTCATTGTGATCCTTAACCAAACTAGTCTTGTATTAGCAAGCATTCTTTTGAATTTCTTGAACATTGCTTCTTTCACAATAAATATACTAGCACTTTTCTTATGGGACAACATGATCCTTTTTAAGCTAGATTTCTCTCTGTTCTTGCTCAAACTACATCTTTTATTCCATTGACAAGTAAAAGTACTTAAGACAAGTAACCATTCCAAACTTGTGAGTAGTGATGCATGGAATGGGCAACATAAAAGATAATGCTTCAAAGAAAAAAAATGCATCTTAGAAGGTATACCATATTTCAGACATACATCTTCTTTATTTAATAAAACATAAAGAAAAACAAAGGAACTTCACCACCTTTAGTCTTCATGTCCCTTTTCCCTTGCTTGATTCTCCTTGCTTTCCTTTGCCCTTTGGATCTTCTTTCTTTTTCTTTCTCAACTCTCCTTGTTGCTTTGTTGTTGCATCTCCCTTTGGATCTTCTTTCTTTTTGCTTCTCCGTTCTCCTTGTTGTTGTGTCGTTGCATCCTTCTCTTCTCTTTGCCACACTCCTTGGCTTATCATTGTCTCATTTAGCCTTTGTTGATTAAATCTCACCCTTGCAAGTTCCTGCTCTTCAAATATCTTGCGAGCTTCATTAAAGGTTTTAATTTGTGGGTTGAGTAATGGGGGTGTGGAGCAGAGGTAACTGAGCTTTTCTTGGGTGCATATATCATAGTCAAGTCTGTCCTTGTGCCTGGCTTCCCTGAACATTCTGCTTTCATTGAAATCTTTGTGAAATGCATTATGTCTAGCATCTAATCTATGGAGAAGTTCTCTTTGCTGAGCTTGCTCTATCCTTAGTTGAGCTTGTTCTTGTATTACTTTCTCCATGGCTCTTTCATGTTCCATAGTTGAATTGTTGATGGCTTCCTGCATCTTGGCATATTGTTCTTGTTGTAACTCCATCATGTGTGCTTGGTACTCATTTTGTTGGTTCACCCATTGAACTTGAACCCCTCTTTGTTGGTCCATCAACTGCCAAAGGTCCCTTTGTTGCTGAGCTTGTTCCTCTTGGCTTCTTTGAATTTGTGAATATTGCCCAGAAATCCCTTCCAAGGCGGCTTGGAGTTGGTTCATGTTCAAGGTATGAGGTTCTTCCATTTCTTGAGGCTCCTCCTCTTGTCTTGCTTCTTTCCTTTTCTTCCTTCTTGCTAACGGTTGCCTTTCCAATTGGGTTGTGGTGATGAATTCCAACCTTTCTCGAGTAAGAGGGTTTCCAACAGAGACCAAATCAGTTTCTCCAAATTCTTCCAGAGGCACTCCAGCTTCTTCACATAAGCGCAGAATGGTACTAGGATATCCTAGCCAGCTGTCCTGTTTGACTTTTTGAGCTATGTCAATGATGTTCTTGGCTATAATGTCTCCAACATTGATTTCTCCTCCTTTCATTATACAATGGATCATTATTGCTCTGTTCACCGTTACCTCAGAATTATTTGAAGTGGACATTAATGATCTCCTCACTATGTCATGCCATCCTTTTGCTTGAGGTATGAGATCACCTCTCCGAAGTTTGAGTGGTTGTCCATGTGAATCCAGCACCCAATCCGTGCTTATTCTGCATAAGTCACTCACCACATCCACATATTTTGGGTCATTTTCAACCCTCTCTTCATAGCTAGCTCGTTTGAACTGTTTTGCCTTGACCTTTAGCACCCTGTTGATGGTGTCCGGGCTAAAATCAACACTCACACCTCTTACATAACTCATGTATGGTTCTTCATCATCATATTCTCTTATCACATTAGTGTAGAACTCATGGATGAGAAGCATGCTCACTTCTTGAGGTTGATCACAGAGAAGCTCCCATCCCCTTTTTCTGATTATTTTTTGTATCTCAGGGTATTCATCTTTTCTTAGCTTGAAAGGTAACTCCGGAACAACATCTTTGCTTGACATCCAACTAAAGATCCGCTCATTGTGTTTGGATTTGAATCTTCTTTGATCAAATTCATCTTCTCTCCTATCCCTTGATGATGAGGCCATTGAGATTCACTTGCAAGGGTTGAATCTCCCACACCAAACTTAGATGAATGCTTGTCCTTAAGCACAAGGAAAATGGTTGTGAATGGAAGAGATATATGATAACAATGTGGCTTAGGTGAGCTAGAAAATGATGGTGAGGAGGGGTGGAGTGCTTCGGTTATGTGAGGGGATGTAGTGCTTCATGAATTTTGTTGGGTAAAGGTTAGGTCTAAGGTGAGAATATGGGAAACATGGAATGAATTGGAGGTGAGAATATGGGAAATATGTGACTTCGGGTGATGAGATGGGGTAGAAGAATGAGTGAGGAAAAGTGAGGTTTGATGAATATGGTTGAAGTATTTAAAGTGAAATTTGGTGGGGATGCATGGTTCTAGTGGTTTCCGTGGAGATATGCATGGTCTTTGTGGTTCGGTTATAGCATGGGGAGCATGCTTCCTTGTGCCCAATGCATGTTGAGTTCACATCTTTCCAATGCACAAAGTTCAAGACTCATGTGACTCCAATGCATCCGTGACCTCCCTCCAAGATTCCCCATCATTTCTTTCTTTCTTTCATTATATGCTTCCAAGATTCCCCATCACTTCTTTCTTTCTTTCCTGCAACAAAATTCCAAAAGCTTGAGATTCTTAAAGTGACATTAATAGCTAAAAACTTATGATGATATTCCTATGCAAAATTGACTAAACTAAAATTAAAATTTATGATTTGATTCCCTAATCTAATTTTTCTAGCATTTGTAATGTAAGTAAAGACACCAAACGTAGTTTGTGACTAAGTATTCTATGGAATTAATTCCAAATATAGCCACATCAAACTTAGTAATTTACCTACATTATATGCTATTTCACGTTTTTTTTTTCTTTTTTTCTTTTTTTCTTTTTTTTTTTTTTGTCTAGCATTTTCGTGTATGTATGGACACCAAACTTAGTTTGTGGCTAAGTGTTGTAGAACACACATTTGCCATTACTTCAAGATTGGCCACACCAAATTTAGTGCCTTGCATACACTATGTACTAGTCTACTTAATCATTATTGGTTACTAAAACATGAAAATAAAAGACTCCCTGTGCATGGGTTGCCTCCCATGAAGCGCTTTGTTTATTGTCCTTAGCTCGACAATGCAGCTTCTTTGCTCATGTTAAGAGTTGCACACTCTCTTCCTTGCTCCAAGGGCCACCAAAATAGTGCTTCACCCTATGTCCATTAGCTGTGAAGGTTTGCTTTGAGGCTTCATCAAGTAATTCAACATAGCCATGAGGTGATACTTTGGTGATGGTGTATGGACCAGTCCATCTAGACCTCAGCTTCCCAGGGAAGATCTTCAATCTTGAGTTGAATAACAACACCTTTTGGCCCGGTTCGAATGTTCTTTGAGAGATCCTCTTATCATGCCATCTCTTTGCTCTCTCCTTGTATATTTTGGCATTGTCATATGCCTCCAATCTGAACTCCTCAAGTTCATTGAGTTGTAACAACCTCTTCTCTCCTGCTGCTTGAGCATCTAAATTCAGAAGTTTGGTGGCCCAAAAGGCCTTATGTTCAAGCTCCACAGGGAGGTGGCATGCCTTTCCATACACCAGCTGAAATGGAGATTTTCCTATGGGTGTCTTGAAGGCTGTCCTATATGCCCAAAGTGCATCATCCAGCTTCCTAACCCAATCCTTTCTTGTTGTTCCCACAGTTTTCTCCAAGATCCTTTTTAGCTCTCTGTTGGCCAGTTCAGCTTGCCCATTGGTTTGAGGGTGATATGGTGTGGCCACTTTGTGAGTAACACCATATTTGTGGAGTAAAGAGTTTAGTTGCTTGTTGCAAAAGTGGCTTCCCCCATCACTTATAAGTCCTTTGGGCACTCCAAATCTAGTGAAGATGTTCTTCTTGAGGAATTGCAAGACCACATTGGTATCACATGTGGTGGTGGCTATTGCTTCAACCCATTTGGAGACATACTCTACTGCTACCAAGATGTATTTGAATGTGTAGGATGGAGGAAAAGGTCCCATGAAATCTATTCCCCACAGATCAAAGAGTTCCACTTCCAAAATGAACTTCTGAGGCATCTCATTTTTCTTTGACAAACCCCCTGTTCTTTGACATTCATTGCAATGGCTCACAAACTCTCTAGCATCCTTGAAGATTGAGGGCCAATAGAAACCACTTTGAAGGACCTTTGCAGCCGTTCTTTCAGCTCCAAAATGACCACCATAACTAGAGTTGTGACAATGCCATAGTATGTTCTTCATCTCATCCTCTGACACACATCTTCTTATCATTCCATCTGGGCATCTTTTGAACAAGAATGGTTCATCCCAAAAGAAGAACCTGGCCTCATGCAACAGCTTTTTAACTTGTTGTCTTGTGTACTCTTGTGGAATGATTCTTCCTGCCTTGTAGTTGGCCATGTCTGCAAACCAAGGGACATGTTGAATGTGCAAGAGGTGTTCATCTGGAAATTCTTCATTTATTGATGGAAGGTTGTCTTGGCATGCATCTTGTGGTACCCTTGATAAGTGATCAGCAACTTGATTTTCACTGCCCTTTCTATCTTTGATCTCAATGTCAAACTCTTGTAGGAGTAGCACCCATCTGATTAGCCTTGGTTTGGCATCCTGTTTTGACATAAGATACTTAATAGCAGCATGGTCAGTATACACTAAGACTTTAGATCCAATCAAATATTGTCTAAACTTATCAAAAGCATATACCACGACTAGTAACCCTTTCTCTGTTGTGGTGTAGTTTCTTTGAGTTTCATTCAATACCTTACTTGCATAGTAGATAACATGAAGCTTCTTTTCCTTCCTCTGCCCCAACACAGCACCAATTGCAAGGTTACTTGCATCACACATGAGTTCAAAAGGTAGTCCCCAACTTGGGGGTGTGATGATTGGTGCTGTGGTGAGCTTAGCCTTTAGAGTTTCAAAAGCATGTTTGCATTCATCATCAAAGATAAAAGGATTGTCTACCACCAACAAATTGCTTAGTGGCTTTCCTATTTTTGGAAAATCTTTGATGAATCTCCTATAGAAACCAGCATGTCCTAAGAAACTTCTAACGGCTTTCACACTAGTTGGCAAAGGAAGTTTTTCTATAATTTCTACTTTTGCCTTGTCAACTTCTATACCCTTTCTTGAAATTTTGTGACCAAGAACAATGCCTTCGGCTACCATGAAATGGCATTTCTCCCAATTCAAAACTAAATTGGTTTCTTGGCACCTTTTCAAGACTAGGGTAAGATGATGCAAGCAAGTATTGAAGGAATCACCAAAAACAGAGAAATCATCCATAAAGACTTCAATAAATTTTTCTACCATGTCCGAGAAGATTGATAGCATGCATCTTTGAAAGGTAGCTGGGGCATTACACAGTCCAAATGGCATTCTCCTATATGCAAAGACTCCAAAGGGGCAAGTAAAGGACGTCTTCTCTTGATCCATGGGGTCAACCACTATCTGATTATACCCAGAATATCCATCAAGAAAACAGTAATAGGCATGGCCAGCCAACCTTTCAAGCATCTGGTCAATGAAAGGTAGAGGGAAGTGGTCCTTTCGTGTGGCATCATTCAGCCTCCTATAGTCTATGCACATCCTCCACCCTGTCACTGTTCGTGTTGGAATAAGCTCATTCTTCTCATTAACAATGACAGTCATCCCCCCTTTCTTAGGCACTACTTGTACTGGACTGACCCATGGGCTGTCAGATATAGGGTAGATGATCCCAGCCTTACACAACTTCAGGACTTCCTTTTGAACAACCTCCTTCATTGTGGGATTCAATCTTCTTTGAGGTTGTACCACTGGTTTGGAATTCTCCTCTAGAAGTATCTTGTGCATGCATACAGCAGGGCTTATGCCTTTCAAGTCATCAATGGTCCATCCCAACGCCTCTTTGTGAGCTTTCAACACCATAAGGAGCTTTTCTTCTTCCTCTGCATTCAATGTGGAATTGATGATCACTGGGAAGCTATCCTTCTCACCAAGAAATGCATATTTAAGATGAGGGGTGTTCCGAGGGTTACCTGAAACGTATAGCTCGGTCGTCTGGAGAAGCCCGAGGTGGGGGTCAGGGACCCGAGCTTGATATGTAGAGTGATTGGTGGTGGTACCTGCAATGACACTCCGATGCTTAAGTTAGCATGGGTCCAAGCAGATATGTGTAGAATGTGGAATGTGTGCCATACCTGGGTGCTCCAGTGTATTTATAGTGGTTGGCCGTGATCTCCCCTGGATAAGATATTCTTATCTTATCTTATCTTTTGGGAGTTTTATCTCTATCTTTGTGGAACCGCCTTTTCTAGGCCTTTTCGGCCTTTAGGTTTTGGGCTGCGTTCCTTTTGATGGGCCTTCTTAGCTTTATTGTCCGAGGTCCGACCTCAGGCGTGGGCCTTGGACGAGGTCGGACCTTTCATGGATTTTGCCGAGTTGGAGGAGCCCGGTCAGGGTATGAACAGTGCCCCTGCCCGAGTTCGTCCTTTTTGGGAGGTCGAGCTCGGGCATAGTAGTTTTTCAAAATTCAAAAATGGCCGTTTCCTGCATTTATTGCATTTTACCGTTTCTCCTCGATTTCCGTTCAGGCTCTGTGAAGGCATTATTTATTTGCTCCCTTCCTTTTTCTTCGTTTATTCCGTTCCTTCCTGTTTTTCTAAGTTTTCGCCATCTTCTTTTCCGAGCACCGCTTCTTCTTTCTCTTTGTTCTTCTTCCCAGAATCTTTCCGTGCATTTTTCCAGGGTTTCCTCTGCGCCGCCGTTTCGTTCTCCTTGTTTTCGGAGCTCGTCGTCTTCTTTCTTTCTTCCAGGTTTGTTCTCATCTCTTTTCTCTTCTGTTCTTTTGTGTGGCTCTTTGTCTGTTTCTTTTTCTTTATGCCTGGGTTGCCCCAAAAAGAGGCGCCGCCGTTGTTGTTTGCATATGGGGGGGCTCTTTTTTGTTTCTCTGATGTTTTTTGTTTCGGGTTTTGCTGAATGGGTTTTTTGCTGTCTTCTTTATGTGATTTTTGCTTGCTGTTGTATTTCTTCTTTGTAGGTAAGAGTTTTTATGTCTCGAAAGGTTCTTCAAGCGATGTCGACCAAGATTCCAAGTGGTCTTGGTTGGGTAGACCCTCTTCCTTTAAGAGTCCCTTCTGTGGTAGATTCTGAATATTTAGCTAGGTTCCGTAGGCACTGTAGTATATGCGAAAATAGAGAGTCTGAGAGAGATTATGAACTAGTAGCCCCGGATTTCGAGGAGAGAGTGTGCTTCCCGCCCTTAGATAGTTCCGAGAAGCTCTTCTTTTACGCTTATGATTGCTTTTTCTCCAAGCTGAGTGTCCGACTTCCTTTTACCGACCTGGAGTCCGAGGTGTTATGGTCTTGTAACCTTGCCCCTACGCAGCTTCATCCAAATTCTTGGGCGTTTTTAAAGCTGTTTCAACTTTTGTGTCAATTTTTGGGCGTCTCTCCCTCTATTTCTCTTTTTTCCTATTTGTTTGTGTTGACGAAGCCGGGTTCGGGTGGAGGGAAGGTATCTTGGGTCTCTTTTAGGGCTAACCAGGGGAGGAAGTTTTGTACCCTGTATGATGAGTCTTTTCACGATTTTAAGAACTTTTATTTCAAGGTCCGGGCTACTGGGGACGTCCGACCTTTCTTTCTAGATGAGTGTGGGGAGCCTTCTTTTCCTCTTTGTTGGCAGGAGAATATAGTGTCTGCTAAGTATACTTTTGAGAGTCTAGATGAGGTGGAGCAGGCTTTTGTGGGTGTGGTGAGCAGTTTATGGGGTCGGGCACCTCACTTGGACACGAAGAAAATGTTGGGAGATCCAAGCCTTCTCCGTTCTGAGTTAGGTAGTTCCCGACCTCTTCGAGATTCATCTTTTCTTAGTATTTTGGTTTTGCTTGTTTTGGTGGAATTTCTGTTGTGGTAATCCTTTTCTTTTTATTTCTGCAAAGATGTCTTCTCAGGCGGATTCCATGAAGTTTCTTCGTCGGATGAAGAAGTCTGTGGCTGCTCGAAATATCGAGGCTGGGGAGGCTTCTGCCCGATCTTCTCTGCAGAAGACTACTGTGGGTGTTCAGACTCGGTCGAAGACTATTCCGACTCCCCAGTTTCGAGCTATAAGTCAGGATCCTCCGACCTCTGGGCCTGCTACCTCTTCTCCTCCTTTGTCCTCGGGTCCTCCTCCCAAGAAGCAGAAGACCTCTCAAGAGCTTGCCGGTTTCAATGATAAGGACTTTGATGCTCTTGGTTGGATTGAGCAGCATATTCTCCCTCAGACCTTTATTTCTACTGATGATTTGTCTATGGAGCATCATTTTCAGTATATGGCGCGGAGCTGTGTCCGGATGGCTAGTCTTCATGCCGCTATTGCCCGGGAGTTCAAGAAATCCCCCCTTGGTGCGACCAGCTCCCGACTTGAGAAGGCTCAGTCTGAGTTCGAGAGGATTAGTGAGCTGAAGGCTGCTAGGATTACTGAGCTGGAGGCCTCTTTGGAGAAAGAGAAAGCTAAAGCTACCGCGGCTGTGGCGGCAGCGAAAGCATCTGAGGAGATGGCGAAGGCGGCGACGGAGAATTATACTCGGTTATATGCCGAGCTTGTGGAGACAAAGGAGAGGTTGCAATCCGCTCAGGATGGTTTTTTCGAGCTAGAAGGTCATGTGGCCAAGGGTATGGATGCTATGTTTGAAAATTTGAAGGCTCAGGTCCGGGTTCTTGCTCCTGACCTGGATCTGAGTTTATTTAGTACGGATAACGTTGTTGTGGAGGGAAAGATTTTTCCTGCTCCCAATGAGGATGAGGTTCCGGCGTCCGACCCCAAGGTTCCGGTGTCCGACCTCAAGGTTCCGGTTGCGGACCCGACTTCACTTTTGGCCGGGGATGGATCTGGTGTGGAGGTTTCAAACCGGGATGACGGTGCCGTTGATGCAGTCCCGATTTCTATGTTTCCTCTGCAGCCTTCTGTTGATGTGGAGTCCGGAAAGGACCTTGATCCTCTGTAATCTTTTTATTTTTAGTTTTTTGCCCGGCCTGTGGGCTCTTTTTGCTTTTGGATGGTTTCTGTGAACGCTTTGGACACCTTCTTGCTCTTAGCTACTTGTAGTAACTTTTTAGCTTTATTATGCGGTGTTTTATTCGCGTTTCGATCTTTTGTTCCGCTTTTATGCTTTTTTAGTTGTTTTTGGATAACAACTTTTTTAGCTAGCGCTTGAAACTTTTGTTTTGGCCCCTCCTTTGATTTCGTTTTTTCGCTTGTACTTTTTAGTTGTTTTTTTGTATAGCAACTTTTTAGTAAGCGTTTTCGAAATCTTTCGCCGTTTTAGGGCTTCTTTTTTGGATCCGGGCTTTTTCTCGGACCTCGGGCGTTTGAGTACCTCCCTTTGTTGGGTCCGACCTTGTTGTTGGTCGGCCTTTTAAGCTATTTTTGTAATCTCTTTTTATTTGGCTTTTTGAGCCATTTCAGAGTTACTTTATAACTTTCCCTTTGTTGGGTCCGACCTTGTTGTTGGTCGGCCTTTTAAGTTATTTTTGTAATCTCTTTTTATTTGGCTTTTTGAGCCTTTTCAGAGTTACTTTATAACTTCTCACATTAATTTGAACCTCGTCGCTTTATCTTTGCCGACCTTGTGTGGTCTTTTGGCAAATGATTTTTTGCGTTTTGCCGAGCATAAATTAATGCGCCTTGGTGGGGTACTTTCTAGGATTTGTTTCATCATGAGGAAGAAGAAAAGAAAATAGAAAAATTTGATTAGTATTAAAAAAGAAAGAATATTTACAGAGTGTTTACCCTTGACTAGGTCGGGTGTCTTACTTAACCGGGTGTCTCATTAAAAAACCCTTGTAGGGAAAAAGAGTACACCTCGGGTTAAGTTTTTCTAGCTGTAGTACCGTCTTAGATTACAGGCGTGCCAGGCCCTGGGCAGCTCATTGCCTTCTAGGTCGGATACTTTGTAATAGCCTGTCCCTAAGACTTCTGTTACCTTGTAGGGTCCTTTCCAATTTGCAGCTAGCTTTCCTTCCCCCGACTTTTGTGTTCCGATGTCATTTCGGATTAGAATCAGGTTGTGAATGGAGAAGCTTCGCTTTATTACTTTCTGATTGTATCTGAGGGCCGTTCGCCGTTTTAGGGCTTCTTCTCGGATTCGGGCTCTTTCTTGGACCTCGGGGAGGAGGTCGAGTTCTTCCTTTTGTGCCTGCGGGTTGCCTTCTTCGTTGTAGAAGATGACTCTGGGTGACCCTTCCTCTATTTCGATAGGAATCATTGCCTCCATCCCGTAAGCTAGTCGGAATGGGGATTCTCCCGTTGTAGAGTGTGGGGTTGTCCGATATGCCCATAGTACCTGGGGGAGTTCCTCGGCCCATGCCCCCTTGGCCTCTTGGAGTCTTCGTTTTAACCCGGCCAAGATGACTTTATTTGCAGCCTCTGCTTGTCCATTGGCTTGTGGGTGCTCGACCGAGGTGAATTGCTGTTTGATTTTTAGTTCGGCCACCAAGTTCTGAAAACTTGTGTCCGTGAATTGTGTTCCATTGTCCGTTGTGATGGAGTAGGGGACTCCGAATCTCGTGACAATGTTTTTGTATAGGAATTTGCGACTTTTCTGAGCCGTAATGGTGGCTAAGGGTTCAGCTTCGATCCACTTTGTGAAGTTGTCGACCCCCACTATGAGGTATTTGACTTGCCCCGGTCCTTGGGGGAATGGGCCGAGTAGGTCAAGTCCCCATTTTGCGAAGGGCCATGGTGCGGTGATGCTGATAAGGTCTTCTGGCGCTGCCTTGAGGAAATTGGCGTGTTTTTGGCAGGGGGGCATATTTTCACGAATTCCGTCGCGTCTTTCTGCAAGGTCGGCCAGTAGAACCCGGCTCGGACTACCTTTTTGGACAATGCCCGAGCTCCGAGATGGTTCCCACACATGCCTCCGTGGACTTCTTCGAGGACGTTCTTTGTTTCTGAGGTCGGGACGCACTGAAGGAGGGGATTTGTGAATCCTCTTCTGTATAATACGTCGTGAATTAGTGTATAATTCTGGGCGTCTTTCGTGAGTCTTTTAGCTTCCTTTCTTTCGGCGGGAAGAGTTCCCGACTTCAGGTAGTTGAGTATAGGGGTCATCCATCCTTGCTGTTGGTTGGATATATTCAGCGTTTCTTCCTCTCTTAGCACGGAGGGGGATTGTAAGGTTTCCTGGAGGAGACTTCTGTTGTTGCCTCCGGGCTTGGTGCTGGCGAGCTTTGAGAGGGCGTCTGCCCGGGCGTTTTGTTCCCGAGGTATGTGCTGAATCTGTATCTCTGAAAAGTGGCGCAGTTGTGCCTGTGTTTGGTCCAGGTATTTTTTCATGGTGGGGTCTTTGGCCTGGTAGCTTCCATTTACTTGTGATGTGATGACCTGGGAGTCGCTGAAGATCGTGATTTTCTGGGCTCCGACCTCTTCGGCTAGCTTTAGACCTGCTAGTAGGGCCTCGTATTCGGCTTGGTTGTTCGAAGCCTGGAACTCGAATTTCAGGGATAGTTCTATCCGTGTTCCTTGGTCGCTTTCGAGTATAACCCCGGCTCCGCTTCCAGTTTTGTTTGAGGACCCGTCGACATACAGGTTCCAAGAGAGTGGGGTTCCAGGGGTCTCAGTGTATTCTGCGATGAAGTCGGCTAGATACTGAGATTTTATGGCAGTCCGGGTTTCATAGTGGAGGTCGAACTCGGACAGCTCCACCGCCCATTGCAGTATTCGTCCCGCCAGGTCTGTTTTTTGGAGGATGTGTCGCATGGGTTGGTTTGTCCGGACTTTGATGGTGTGGGCTTGAAAGTAGTGATGAGCGGATAATTTGTATACTTTTTGGCATTGTTTTTAGTATGTTTTTGATATGATATAGTTAGTTTTTGGTATATTTTTATTAGTTTTTAGTTAAAATTCACTTTTCTGGACTTTACTATGAGTTTGTGTGTTTTTCTGTGATTTCAGGTATTTTCTGGCTGAAATTGAGGGACCTGAGCAAAAATCTGATTCTGAGACCAAAAAGGACTGCAGATGCTGTTGGATTCTGACCTCCCTGCACTCGAAGTGGATTTTCTGGAGCTACAGAAGCCCAATTGGCGCGCTCTCAACGGATTTGGAAAGTAGACATCCTGGGCTTTCCAGCAATATATGATAGTCCATACTTTGCCCAAGATTTGATGGCCCAAACCGGCGTTCAAAGTCACCTCAGGAAATCCCAGCGTTAAACGCTGGAACTGGCACCCAAATGGGAGTTAAACGCCCAAACTGGCACTAAAGCTGGCGTTTAACTCCAAGAAGAGTCTCTGCACGAAATTTGCTTCATTGCTCAGCCCAAGCACACACCAAGTGGGCCCGGAAGTGGATTTTTATGTCATTTAATCATTTCTGTACACCTTAGGTTACTAGTTTTCTATAAGTAGGACCTGTGACTATTGTATTAGAAGTCTTTGGATCTTTATATCTTTTGATCACTTTAGATCTTAGATCATTGGGGGCTGGCCATTCGGCCATGCCTAGACCTTATGCTTATGTATTTTCAACGGTGGAGTTTCTACACACCATAGATTAAGGTGTGGAGCTCTGCTGTACCTCGAGTATTAATGCAATTACTATTGTTCTTCCATTCAATTCCGCTTGTTCTTGTTCTAAGATATCACTTGTTCTTCAACTTGATGAATGTGATGATCCGTGACACTCATCATCATTCTCACCCATGAACAAAGTGACTGACAACCACTCTTGTTCTACAAGCATAAGAGGCTCTAGTGAATATCTCTTGGATTCTTTAACCGGAATCTTCGTGGTATAGGCAGGACCTGATGGCGGCATTCAAGAGAATCCGGAAGGTCTAAACCTTGTCTGTGGTATTCTGAGTAGGATTCAATGACTGAATGACTGTGACGTGCTTCAAACCTGTAACTTACTGGGCGTTAGTGACAGACGCAAAAGAATCACTGGATTCTATTCCAGTAGGGGAGGGAACCACACCGGTGATTGGCAGCACTGTGACAGAGTGTGTGCATTAGCTTTCACTGCGAGGATGGGAGGTAGCTGCTGACAACAGTGAGACCCTACACGAGCTTGCCATGGAAAGGAGTAAGAAGGATTGGATGAAGACAGTAGGAAAGCAGAGAGACGGAAGGGAAGGCATCTTCATACGCTTATCTGAAGTTCCTACCAATGAATTACATAAGTATCACTATCTTTATCTTTTATGTTATTTTCGTTCATCACCATATACATTTGAGTTTGCCTGACTAAGATTTACAAGATGACCATAGCTTGCTTCAATACTAACAATCTCCGTGGGATCGACCCTTACTCGCGTAAGGTTTATTACTTGGACGACCCAGTGCACTTGCTGGTTAGTTGTGCGAAGTTGTGTAATGCCATGGTATTGAGCCACCAAGTTCTTGGAGCCATTACCGGGGATTATGAGAGTTGTGAAAAAGTATAGTTCACAATTTCGCGCACCAAGTTTTTGGCGCCGTTGCCGGGGATTGTTCAAGTTTTGAGCAAGCTTTTGGTAACATCAGTGCCAAGATCCGGCAACAACATCAAGTTTTTGGTGTTATTGCCCGGGATTGTTTAGGCTGGACAACTGACGGTTCATCTTGTTGCTTAGATTAGGTATTTTTTTTCAGAGCTCTTAAGAATGAATTCTAGTGTTTCAAGGTGATGTTCTTATCATCACCAAAGCTGATTGATCTTCATCAATTTAGCTCTTGAATGCAATGTCCTGCTGAAGCTTGGCCGGCCATGTCTAATTTCTTTAGACTAAAGCTTTAGACTAACATTGCATGATTCCTGGAATTCTCATTAAGAATTTTGATACCTTTATTCTCTTTTTCTACATAATTTTCGAAAAATCCAAAAAAAAAAATTATAAAATCATAAAATCCAAAAATATTTCTTTTTTGAGTCTAGAGTCTCATCTTAAGTTTAGTGTCAATTGCATGTTTCTGTTCTTATTGCATTCATACATGTGTCCTCATTGATCTTCAAGTTGTTCTTGATGATTTCCTTATTCTGATCTTTGAATTCTATTGACTTGAGTGTTTTGTGTGTCTCATATGCATTTTCGTTTTGTTAGTGTCAGTAGTATACAAACTGCTACGTTTGGTGTCTTGCATGCATTGTCATTTGATTCTTGTTGCATTTTGGTTTGTCCTTATTATTAAAAATCCAAAAATATTTTTAATTTGTGTCTTTTCAAGTCAATAATACAGAGAATTGAAGATTCAGAACATACAGCAGAGGAATTGCACAGAAAAAGCTGGGCGTTCAAAACGCCCAGTGAAGAAGGACAGACTGGCGTTTAAACGCCAGCCAGGGTACCTGGTTGGGCGTTTAACGCCCAAAAGGGTAGCATTTTGGGCGTTAAACGCCAGAATGTATACCATTCTGGGCGTTTAACGCCAGGATGGCTAGGGGAGGAAGATTTTGTTTTCAAATCAGATTTTTTCTAAGTTTTCAAAATCTTTTCAAAATCAAATCTTTTTCAAATCAATTTTCAATCAAATCTTTTTCAAAATCAATTTCTTTCCTTTTTCAAAAATACTTATTAACAATTAAAGATTTGATTGAACATTTTTTTTGCCTTTTCTGTTGAGGAAGGTTTTATGTTTGATTCATATCTTTTCTTGTTAGGCAAGTCATTAATTTTTAAAATCATATCTTTTCAAATTGTTTTCAAATCATATCTTTTAAAAATTGTTTTCAAATCATATCTTCTCAATCACATCTTTTTAAAACCAATCATATCTTCTTAACCACATCTTTTTCAAAATAGTTTTCAATCAAATGTTTCTGATTTCTAAAATCTTTTTCGAAAATCATTTGATTTCTTTCCCTTTTCATTTTCGAAAATTACGTAATGTTTTTCAAAAATATTTTTTAAATTTTCCACTTAATTTTCGAAAATTACTTCCCTCCTTCTCACATCCTTCAATTTATGGACTATCACTATCCCTTAAGGCAAAATTCGAACTCTATCGTCTTTGTTAAGTTCGAATTTTCCACTTCTGTCTTCTACTCTTCTTTTCCTCTGACACCTAAAGGAATCTCTATACTGTGACATAGAGGATTCCATATTTTCTTGTTTCCTTCTCTATCTTATGAGCAGGAGCAAGGACAAAGGCATTCTTGTTGAGGTTGATCCTGAACCTGAAAGGACCTTGAAGAGAAAGCTAAGAGAAGCCAAAGCACAACTCTCTTTAGAGCACCTGACCGAATTCTTCAAGGAAGAAGAACACATGGCAGCCGAAAACAACAACAATACCAACAATGCAAGGAAGGTGCTGGGTGACTTTACTGCACCTACTCCCGATTTCTATGGGAGAAGCATCTCTATCCCTGCCATTGGAGCAAACAACTTTGAGCTTAAGCCTCAATTAGTTTCTCTAATGCAACAGAATTGCAAGTTCCATGGACTTCCACTGGAAGATCCTCATCAGTTTTTAGCTGAGTTCTTGCAAATCTGTGACACAGTCAAGACTAATGGGGTTGACCCTGAGGTCTACAGACTGATGCTATTCCCTTTTGCTGTAAGAGACAGAGCTAGAACATGGTTGGACTCTCAACCTAAAGAAAGCCTGGACTCTTGGGAAAAGCTAGTCAATGCCTTCTTGGCAAAGTTCTTTCCACCTCAAAAATTGAGTAAGCTTAGAGTGGAAGCCCAAACCTTCAGACAGAAGGAAGGAGAATCCCTCTATGAAGCTTGGGAAAGATACAAACAATTGATCAGAAAGTGTCCCACTGATATGCTTTCTGAATGGAGCATCATAGGTATTTTCTATGATGGTCTGTCTGAACTGTCCAAGATGTCTTTGGATAGCTCTTCTGGAGGATCTCTTCATTTGAAGAAGACGCCTACTGAAGCTCAAGAACTGATTGAAATGGTTGCAAATAACCAATTCATGTACACTTCTGAAAGGAATCCTGTGAACAATGGGACTAGTCAGAAGAAAGGAGTTCTTGAGATTGACACTCTGAATGCCATATTGGCTCAGAATAAAATATTGACTCAACAAGTCAATATGATTTCTCAAAGTATGTCTGGGATGCAAAATGCACGAAGCAGTACTAAGGAAGCTTCATCTGAGGAAGAAGCTTATGATCCTGAGAACCCTTCAATAGAAGAGGTGAATTACATGGGAGAACCCTATGGAAACACCTACAATCCTTCATGGAGAAATTATCCAAATCTTTCATGGAAGGATCAACAGAGACCTCAACAAGGTTTCAACAATAATAATGGTGGAAGAAACAGGTTTAGCAATAGCAAGCCTTTTCCATCATCTTCTCAGCAACAGACAGAGAGTTCTAAGCAGAATACCTCTGACTTAGCAACTATGGTCTCTGATCTGATCAAAACCACTCAAAGTTTCATGACTGAAACTAGGTCCTCCATCAGAAATCTGGAAGGACAAGTGGGTCAGCTGAGCAAGAAAATTACTGAACTCCCTCCAAGTACTCTTCCAAGCAATACAGAAGAAAATCCAAAAGGAGAGTGCAAGGCCATCAATATGGCCGAATTCTGGGAGGAAGAAGAGGCAGTGAACGCCACTGAGGAAGACCTCACTGGACGTCCACTGACCCCCAATGAGTTCCCCAATGAGGAACCTTGGGAATCTGAGGCTCAAGATGAGCCCATAGAGATTCCATTGAACTTACTTCTGCCATTCATGAGCTCTGACGAGTATTCTTCTTCTGAAGAGGATGAGTATGTCACTGAAGAGCAAGTTGCTAAATACCTTGGAGCAATCATGAAGCTAAATGACAAGTTATTTGGAAATGAGACTTGGGAGGATGAACCCCCTTTTGCTCACCAAAGAACTGGATAACTTGTCTAGGCAGCAATTGCCTCAAAAGAGGCAGGACCCTGGGAAGTTTTCTATACCTTGTACCATAGGCACCATGACCTTCAAGAAGGCCTTGTGTGACTTAGGGTCAAGTGTGAACCTCATGCCCCTCTCTGTAATAGAGAAATTAGGGATCTTTGAGGTGCAAGCTGCAAAAATCTCACTAGAGATGGCAGACAACTCAAGAAAACAAGCCTATGGACTTGTAGAGGATGTTCTGGTTAAAGTTGAAGACCATTACATTCCTACTGATTTCATAGTCCTAGAGACTGGGAAATGCATGGATGAATCCATCATCCTTGGCAGACCCTTCCTAGCCACAGCAAAGGCTGTGATTGATGTTGATAGAGGTGAGTTGATCATTCAAGTGAGTGAAGAATCCTTGGTGTTTAAAGCCCAAGGATATCCCTCTGTCATCATGGAGAGGAAGCATGAAGAGCTTCTCTCAAAACAAAGCCAAACTGAGCCCCCACAGTCAAACTCTAAGTTTGGTGTTGGGAGGCCACAACCAAACTCTAAGTTTGGTGTTGAACCCCCACATTCAAACTCTAAGTTTGGTGTTGGGAGGTTCCAACACGGTTCTGAGCATTTTTGAGGCTCCATGAGAGTCCTCTGTCAAGCTAGTGACATTAAAGAAGCGCTTGTTGGGAGGCAACCCAATGTTTTATAATTAATTATTTTCTTTTGTTATTTTATCTTTTTTTGTAGGTTGATGATCATAAGAAGTCACAAAAACAATGAAAAAAGCAAAAACAGAATGAAAAACAGGAAGAAAAACAGCACACCCTGGAGGAAGATGCTGCTGGCGTTTAAACGCCAGTCAGCCTAGCAGTTGGGCGTTTAACGCCCAGTCTGGCACCCATCTGGGCGTTTAACGCCAGAAAGGGGCACCAGACTGGCGTTAAACGCCAGTAAAGGGCAAGAACCTGGCGTTAAACGCCAGGAATGGGCACCAGCCCGGCGTTTAACGCCAGAAATGGCTCAAAACGTGGATTTTGACGCCATTTGGTGCAGGGATGCCTTTTCCTTGACACTACAGGATCTGTGGACCCCACAGGACCCTACCATCACTCTCTCTCTTCTTCCCCCATTCACCAATCACCTCAACACCTCTTCCCCAAAAACCCTTCAC
Source organism: Arachis hypogaea (assembly GCF_003086295.3). Taxonomy (NCBI): domain Eukaryota; kingdom Viridiplantae; phylum Streptophyta; class Magnoliopsida; order Fabales; family Fabaceae; genus Arachis; species Arachis hypogaea. Next base: position 50,317,852 of record NC_092045.1, read on the forward strand.
CTATCAAATCCCATCTATCTCTTCACCACTCACATCCATCCTTCATAAATCCCCACCAACCTCACCCTTCAAATTCAAACCACTTTCCCTCCCAAACCCACCCATAATGGCCGAACCATTCACCCCCCTCTCTCCTATATATACCCCTCTTCAACCCTTCATTTTCACACAACCTAAACACCACTTCTCCCCCTCTTTGGCCGAATACACAACCATCTCCCTCTTCCTCATTTCTTCTTCTTCTACTCTTTTCTTTCTTCTTTTGCTCGAGGACGAGCAAACATTTTAAGTTTGGTGTGGTAAAAGCGTTGCTTTTTCGTTTTTCCATAACCATTATGGCATCCAAGGCCGGAGAAACCTCTAGAAAGAGGAAAGGGAAGGCAAAGGCTTCTACCTCCGAGTCATGGGAGATGGATAGATTCCTCTCAAGGGTGCATCAAGTCCACTTCTATGAAGTTGTGGCATTGAAGAAGGTGATCCCCGAGGTCCCCTTTTCACTCAAAAAGGGTGAATATCCGGAGATCCGACATGAGATCCGAAGAAGAGGTTGGGAAGTTCTTACCAACCCCATTCAACAAGTCGGAATCTTGATGGTTCAAGAGTTCTATGCCAATGCATGGATCACCAAGAACCATGACCAAAGTGTGAACCCGAATCCAAAGAATTATCTCACTATGGTTCGGGGGAAATACTTGGATTTTAGTCCGGAGAGTGTGAGGGTAGCGTTCAACTTGCCTATAATGCAAGGAGATGAACATCCTTACACTAGAAGGGTCAACTTTGATCAAAGGTTGGACCAAGTCCTCACAGTCATATGTGAAGAGGGCGCACAATGGAAGCAAGATTCAAGGGGAAAGCCGGTCCAATTGAGAAGGCATGACCTCAAGCCCGTGGCTAGAGGATGGTTAGAGTTCATACAACGCTCAATCATTCCCACTAGCAACCGGTCCGAAGTTACCATAGGTTGGGCTATCATGATCCATAGCATCATGATTGGAGAAGAAATAGAGGTTCATGAGGTCATAGCTCAAGAACTCTATAAGGTGGCGGACAAGACCTCCACCTTGGCAAGGTTAACCTTTCCTCATCTCATTTGTCACCTCTGTTATTCAGTTGGAGTTGACATAGAGGGAGACATCCCCATTGATGAGGACAAGCCCATCACCAAGAAAAGGATGGAGTACACAAGAGATCCCACTCATCATGAGATCCCTGAGATTCCTCAAGGGATGAATTTTCCTCCACAAAACTATTGGGAGCAACTAAACACCTCCCTAGGAGAGTTAAGTTCCAACATGGGACAACTAAGGGTGGAGCATCAAGAACACTCCATCATCCTTCATGAGATTAGAGAAGATCAAAGAATCATGAGGGAGGAGAAACAAAGACAAGGAAGAGACATTGAGGAGATCAAGCACTCCATAGGATCTTCAAGAGCAAGGAAGAGCCGCCATCACTAAGGTGGACCCGTTCCTTGATTTCCTTGTTATTTATTCTTCTGTTTTTCGAATTTTATGCTTATGTTTATCCATGTTTGTGTCTTGTGATCATTAGTGTCTTAGTGTCTATGCCTTAAAGTTATGAATGTCCTATGAATCCATCACCTTTCTTGAATAAAAATGTGCTTAATTGAAAAAGAAAAAGAAGTGCATGAATTTTGAATTTTATAACAGTTTAATTATTTTGATGTGGTGGCAATAATTTTGTTCTCTGAATGTATGCTTAAACAGTGCATGTGTATCTTGAATTTGTGGTTCATGAATATTGGCTCTTGAAAGAATGATGAAAAAGGAGACATGTTACTGAGGATCTGAAAAATCATAAAAATGATTCTTGAAGCAAGAAAAATCGAAAAAAAAAAGAGAGAAAAAAAAGAGAAAGAAAACGAAAAGAAATAGAGAAATAAGAGTTGTGATCCAAGGCAAATAAGAGTGTGCTTAAGAACCCTGGACACCTCTAATTGGGGACTTTAGCAAAGCTGAGTCACAATCTGAAAAGGTTCACCCAATTATGTGTCTGTGGCATGTATGTATCCGGTGGTAATACTGGAAGACAGAGTGCTTTGGGCCACAGCCAAGACTCAATAAGTAGATATGTTCAAGAATCATCATACTTTACTAGGAGAATCATTAACACTATCTGGATTCTGAGTTCCTAAAGAAGCCAATCATTCTGAATTTCAAAAGAGAGAGTGAGATGCCAAAACTGTTCAGAGGCAAAAAGTTAAAAGCCCCGCTCATCTAATTAATACTGATCTTCATAGATGTTTTTGGAATTCATTGCATATTCTCTTCTTTTTATCTTATTTGATTTTCAGTTGCTTGGGGACAAGCAACAATTTAAGTTTGGTGTTGTGATGAGCGGATAATTTGTATACTTTTTGGCATTGTTTTTAGTATGTTTTTGATATGATATAGTTAGTTTTTGGTATATTTTTATTAGTTTTTAGTTAAAATTCACTTTTCTGGACTTTACTATGAGTTTGTGTGTTTTTCTGTGATTTCAGGTATTTTCTGGCTGAAATTGAGGGACCTGAGCAAAAATCTGATTCTGAGACCAAAAAGGACTGCAGATGCTGTTGGATTCTGACCTCCCTGCACTCGAAGTGGATTTTCTGGAGCTACAGAAGCCCAATTGGCGCGCTCTCAACGGATTTGGAAAGTAGACATCCTGGGCTTTCCAGCAATATATGATAGTCCATACTTTGCCCAAGATTTGATGGCCCAAACCGGCGTTCAAAGTCACCTCAGGAAATCCCAGCGTTAAACGCTGGAACTGGCACCCAAATGGGAGTTAAACGCCCAAACTGGCACTAAAGCTGGCGTTTAACTCCAAGAAGAGTCTCTGCACGAAATTTGCTTCATTGCTCAGCCCAAGCACACACCAAGTGGGCCCGGAAGTGGATTTTTATGTCATTTACTCATTTCTGTACACCTTAGGTTACTAGTTTTCTATAAGTAGGACCTGTGACTATTGTATTAGAAGTCTTTGGATCTTTATATCTTTTGATCACTTTAGATCTTAGATCATTGGGGGGCTGGCCATTCGGCCATGCCTAGACCTTATGCTTATGTATTTTCAACGGTGGAGTTTCTACACACCATAGATTAAGGTGTGGAGCTCTGCTGTACCTCGAGTATTAATGCAATTACTATTGTTCTTCCATTCAATTCCGCTTGTTCTTGTTCTAAGATATCACTTGTTCTTCAACTTGATGAATGTGATGATCCGTGACACTCATCATCATTCTCACCCATGAACAAAGTGACTGACAACCACTCTTGTTCTACAAGCATAAGAGGCTCTAGTGAATATCTCTTGGATTCTTTAACCGGAATCTTCGTGGTATAGGCAGGACCTGATGGCGGCATTCAAGAGAATCCGGAAGGTCTAAACCTTGTCTGTGGTATTCTGAGTAGGATTCAATGACTGAATGACTGTGACGTGCTTCAAACCTGTAACTTACTGGGCGTTAGTGACAGACGCAAAAGAATCACTGGATTCTATTCCAGTAGGGGAGGGAACCACACCGGTGATTGGCAGCACTGTGACAGAGTGTGTGCATTAGCTTTCACTGCGAGGATGGGAGGTAGCTGCTGACAACAGTGAGACCCTACACGAGCTTGCCATGGAAAGGAGTAAGAAGGATTGGATGAAGACAGTAGGAAAGCAGAGAGACGGAAGGGAAGGCATCTTCATACGCTTATCTGAAGTTCCTACCAATGAATTACATAAGTATCACTATCTTTATCTTTTATGTTATTTTCGTTCATCACCATATACATTTGAGTTTGCCTGACTAAGATTTACAAGATGACCATAGCTTGCTTCAATACTAACAATCTCCGTGGGATCGACCCTTACTCGCGTAAGGTTTATTACTTGGACGACCCAGTGCACTTGCTGGTTAGTTGTGCGAAGTTGTGTAATGCCATGGTATTGAGCCACCAAGTTCTTGGAGCCATTACCGGGGATTATGAGAGTTGTGAAAAAGTATAGTTCACAATTTCGCGCACCAAGTAGGGACGGAGCCTCCGAGCCGTGAACACTAGGGCGTAGGCGAATTTTTCTATCTTTTGATAGTTCAATTCGGCCCCTTGTAGTGCCTTGCTTACAAAGTAGATGGGGTGTTGTCCTTGGTCATTTTCTCGTATTAATGCTGAAGCGACTGCTCGATGTCCAACTGAGAGGTATAGTACGAGCTCTTCCCCTTTTAGAGGTCGGGTTAGGATTGGTGGCTGCCCGAGGAATTCCTTGAATTCTTGAAAGGCTTTTTCGCACTCCGGGGTCCATGAGAAGGGTTTCCCTTTCTTTAGGAGTGAGTAGAGAGGTAGTGATTTTATCGCTGATCCTGCCAAGAATCTTGATAGGGTAGCTAGCCTTCCATTCAGTTGTTGTACTTCTTTGACACACGTCGGGCTCTTCATATTGAGTATCGCCTGGCATTTGTCCGGGTTCGCTTCGATGCCCCTTTGAGTCAGCATGAAGCCTAGGAATTTTCCGGCTTCTGCGGCGAAGGTGCACTTTGTCGGGTTAAGTCTCATGTTGTGTTTTCTGAGGGTGCCGAAGACGCTGGTGAGGTCGGTCAGCAAGTTTCTGTCTTCTTGTGTCTTTACCAGCATGTCGTCGACGTACACCTCCAGCTGTAGTCCGATGTGCTCTGAGAACACTTTGTTCATTAGCCTCTGGTAGGTTGCCCCTGCGTTCTTCAGCCCGAAGGGCATTACCACGTAGCAGTAGTTTGCCCTTGGGGTTATGAACGAGGTCTTTTCTTGGTCGGGTCCGTACATCGGGATTTGATTGTATCCCGAGTATGCGTCCATGAAGGAGAGATATCTATAGCCTGAGGCTGCGTCTACTAAGGCGTCGATGTTTGGTAGTGGGTATGGGTCTTTGGGGCAGGCTTTGTTGAGGTCCGTGTAATCGACGCACATTCTCCATTTTCCATTGGGCTTTTTTACCAGGACCACGTTTGCGAGCCATAGGGGGTATTTTACTTCCCTAATGAACCCTGCATCTAGTAGTGCTTGTACTTGTTCTTCTATTGCTTGCATGCGTTCGGGTCCGAGCTTCCTGCGTCTTTGTTGGACAGGTCGGGATCCCGGGTACACTGATAGCTTATGGCACATCAGGTCGGGGCTTATGCCTGGCATATCGGAGGCTTTCCAGGCGAAGAGGTCGGAATTTTCTTTTAAGAGGGTTATGAGTTCCTCTTTTAGGCCCGCTTCGAGGTTTGCTCCTATGTTTATTACTTTTTCGGATGTGTTCCCGATCTGGACTCTTTCGGTTTCTCCCTCTGGTTGTGGCCGAAGATCTTCTCGGGCTTGAACTCGCCCGAGTTCTATTGTGTTGATCTCTTTTCCTTTTAAGCTCAGGCTTTCGTTGTAGCATCGCCGCGCTAGTTTTTGGTCGCCTTTTAGGGTAGCGATTCCTTTTGCGGTAGGGAACTTCATACAGAGGTGTGGGGTCGAGACTATAGCTGCCAGTCTGTTTAGGGTTGGTCGCCCAATGAGGGCATTGTATGCTGAAGTGACGTTGACTATAATGTAGTCGATGCTTAATGTTTTAGATTGCTCGCCTTTTCCGAAGGTAGTGTGTAGCGAGATGTATCCTAAGGGACGGATCGGGGTATCTCCTAGTCCAAATAGGTCGGTGGGATAGGCCTTTAGTTCTTTTTCTTCAAGTCCGAGCTTGTCGAAGGCCGTTTTGAACAGGATATCTGCTGAGCTTCCCTGGTCAATCAGGGTTCGATGTAAGTTGGCGTTTGCTAGGATAATGGTGATTACCATTGGATCGTCGTGCCCGGGTATTATCCCTTGAGCATCTTCTCGGGTAAACGAGATAGTAGGTAGTTCGGGTAGGGGACTGTCTTCTCGGATGTGGTAGACTTCTTTGAGGTGTCTTTTTCGTGAGGATCTGGATGTTCCTCCGCCTGCAAATCCTCCATTTATCATGTGAACGTGCCTTTCAGGGGTTCGCGGGATTTGCTCGGCCCGATCTTCGTTATCTCCCCGCCTTCTCTTCCTGGTCTCTTCTCCTTTCTCTGCTATGTATCTGTCGAGTTTCCCTTCTCTGGCTAGCTTTTCTATAACATTTTTTAGGTCGTTGCAGTCGTTAGTAGAATGACCGTAGAGCTTGTGATATTCACAGTATTCGGACCGATCTCTCCCCGCTCTCTTGTGTTTTAGCGGTCGGGGCGGGGGGATCTTCTCGGTGTGGCATACTTCTCTGTAGACGTCTACCAGGGAGACTCGGAGGGGGGTGTAGTTGTGGTATTTCCGTGGCTTGTCCGAGTTGGGTTCTTCTTTCTTCTTCTGTTCCCGATCTCGATCTCGGAGTGGGTAGGTTGATTCCTTCCTAGAAGAGTCTCTTAGCTGGGAGGTTTCCTCCATGTTGATATATTTTTCTGCCCGCTCCTGCACCTCGTATAGGGAGGTCGGGTATCGTTTGGATAGGGACTGGCTAAACGGTCCTTCTTTTAGGCCGTTTGCTAGTCCCATGATGGCTGCTTCAGTGGGCAAGTGTTTGTATGTCCAGGCAGGCTTTGTTGAATCGCTCCATGTATTCTCGGAGAGTTTCTTGGTTACCTTGTTTGATCCCGAGTAGACTGGGGGCATGTTTTGTCTTGTCCTTTTGAATGGAGAACCTTATTAGGAATTTTTTGGTTAGGTCTTCGAAGCTGGTGATTGATCTTGGTGGCAGGTTGTCGAACCACTTCATGGCTGACTTGGTGAGAGTGGTGGGGAAGGCTTTGCACCGAATCGCGTCGGAGGCGTCGACTAGGTACATTCTGCTTCTGAAGTTGCTGAGGTGGTGACTTGGATCGGTGGTTCCGTCGTAGAGATCCATATCGGGTGGCTTGAAGTTTCGTGGTACCTTCTCCTTCATGATCTCTTGCGTGAAGGGATCATGGTTGCATTCGGGGGTGGTGCCGCGTTCTGTCCGGCCTTTCAGATTGGCCTCTATTTTCCTTAGTTTTTCTTTTAATTCTCTGCGCTTTCGAGCCTCCCTTCTCAGATCTTGTTCAGTTTCTTTCTGCTTCTTTATGTCCTCTTCGAGTTGTTTCAGTCGGTTTTGTTGTGCCCGGACTGCTTCTAAAATTTCCGAGCTCTTTTCTTTTTCGGAATTTTGTGGATCTTTGTTTGGGAGTGATGTCTTTGGGCGATTCTGTTTGTTTCCTCCTGGAGTGCGTGGTGATAGAGGGCTGTCCGGTCGTTCTCCGGTGTCAACTTCGTCCTCTTGTTCTGATGCAGCGTGGTCATTGTTGAGAGGGTCGTCCGCCATGGTAAAGGGATGACTTCCAGGTCCCCGGCAACGGCGCCAATGTTCCGAGGGTTACCTGAAACGTATAGCTCGGTCGTCTGGAGAAGCCCGAGGTGGGGGTCAGGGACCCGAGCTTGATATGTAGAGTGATTGGTGGTGGTACCTGCAATGACACTCCGATGCTTAAGTTAGCATGGGTCCAAGCAGATATGTGTAGAATGTGGAATGTGTGCCATACCTGGGTGCTCCAGTGTATTTATAGTAGTTGGCCGTGATCTCCCCTGGATAAGATATTCTTATCTTATCTTATCTTTTGGGAGTTTTATCTCTATCTTTGTGGAACCGCCTTTTCTAGGCCTTTTCGGCCTTTAGGTTTTGGGCTGCGTTCCTTTTGATGGGCCTTCTTAGCTTTATTGTCTGAGGTCCGACCTCAGGCGTGGGCCTTGGACGAGGTCGGACCTTTCATGGATTTTGCCGAGTTGGAGGAGCCCGGTCAGGGTATGAACAAGGGGGTAGTGGTTTCAACTCTTGTTGTGGTGCCTCTTCTTTGGTAACTTCACTTGGTTCCTCTGATGCTTCCAATTTGTTCTCTTCTTGTCCCTTGATGTTATAGACTTCCTCTTGTTTCATTTGATGGTTTGTGTCAAGTACTTCTTCAACCAAAGAATCTACCACATCAATCCTCATGCAATTTTCTTTCTCAACAGGGTGTTGCATTGCTTTGAAGACATTTATGGTCATTTGCTCATCATGCACTCTGAAAATCATCTCTCATTTTTCCACATCAATGATTGTTCTAGCTGTAGCCAAAAAGGGTCTACCAAGAATGACTGAATTGTTTCCCTCTTCATCCATGTCTAGGACCACAAAATCAGCTGGGAATATGAAGTTTCCCACCTTCACCAAGAGGTTCTCAACTACTCCATTTGGTATTTTGATGGATCTGTCAGCAAGTTGGAGTGACATCCTTGTGGGTTTAAGCTCTTCAATCATCATTTTCTTCATCATGGTAAGGGGCATTAAGTTAATGCTTGCTCCCAGATCACAAAGTGACTTGTCAACAGCTATGCTCCCAATCGTGCAAGGTATGAGAAAGCTGCCAGGGTCCTTGAGTTTTGGAGGTAACCCTTTTTGAATGATGGCACTGCACTCTTGATTGAGAATCACCGTTTCTTTTTCTTGCCAACTTCTCTTCTTGGTGATCAATTCCTTAAGAAACTTTGCATATAATGGCATCTGTTCCAGAGCTTCTGCCAATGGGATGTTGATTTCAAGTTTCTTGAAGATTTCTAAGAACCTTGGGAATTGTTGGTCCTTTGCTCCTTTGTGTATCCTGGTTGGGTATGGAAGCTTGGGTACATAGGCTTTTACCCCTTCATTTTTGTTTTCTTGTTGTGGATTCACACTCCCATTGATATCACGGTTGCTTCTTTGTCTAGGTGGGTTGCTTTGTGGCTTGACAACTTCTTTGCCTTTGTTAGATGTTGAACCCTTTTCTTCATCTTGCCTTTCCACATGTACTTCCACTGTGTCTTGCTCTTTGGGTTTTATTGCTTCTTTATTCGAACTTTCACCAACTACCTTGCCACTCCTTAACTGCAGAGCCTTACATTCTTCTCTTGGGTTGGGTATTGTGTCACTTGGAAGGACATTGGTTGGTCGCTCGGCTTGTTTGGCTAACTGTCCCACTTGTCTCTCAATGTTCTTCATGATGACCTCATGTTCCTTGTGTCCCTTAGCTAAGGCTTGAGTGGTTTGAGCAAGTGCTTGCAAGGTTGCTTCAAGACTTGAGATTCTTGTCTCATGATGGTCAATTGGGGGTATGATGGGGGTTGATTGTTGTTGAAAATTGTTGGGTGGATTAGTGTGGTAATTCTGTGAGTTGGATGATGGTGCAGAGAAGTTATTTTGGTGAGTTTGTGAGTTATGATGGGGTGGTTGATATGTGTTTTGTGTTTTTCTATATTGGTTAGTGTTGTTGGCATGGTGATTTTGGTTGTTTGGGTTACGGGTTTGATTGTGGTTGTTATTCCTTTGCCAATGGTTTTCACCCCACTTTAGGTTGGGATGATTTTTCCAAGATGGGTTGTATGTATCTCCATGAAATTCATCATGAGAATTTGAAGTATTCTGCATGTACTGGACTTGTTCTTGTGGTTGTTCAACATTGGTCCCTTCACCTTGGTTCCATTCAAGCAATGGTTGATTTGTTGTGTTCACTGCTGCAAGTTGCAACCCATCCATTCTCTTTGTTATCATCTCCATTTGTTGTTGGATTTGTTGGTGCATTAACTTATTTTGTGCCAAGATAGCATCAACACCTTCAAGCTCCATTACACCTTTCTTTGGGGTTGGATTATGCTGCCTCTCTGATGAGTAATAATATTGATTGTTTGCCACAATCTCAATGAGGTCTTGGGCCTCCTCGGCAGTTTTCATCATGTTGAGTGATCCTCTTGATGAGTAATCTAGTCCCTTCCTTGCTTCGAAGCTTAAGCCTTCATAGAAGTTTTGGAGCTTAACCCAATCACTAAACATGTCAGGGGGACATCTTCTCATTAGTGCTTTATACCTTTCCCAGGCTTCATACAATGACTCCCCTTCCATTTGCCTAAAAGTCTGAACCTCTGTCTTCAACTTGATGATCTTTTGAGGTGGGTAGAACTTTGCTAGAAATTTGCCCATCACTTCATTCCAATCATTGAGGCTTTCCTTGGGGAATGATTCTAGCCATTGAGTGGCTTTATCCCTCAAAGAGAACGGAAATAGCAACAACTTGTAGACATCTGGATGCACTCCATTTGTCTTCACTGTATTGCATATCCTCAGAAAAACAGAGAGATGTTGATTTGGGTCTTCAAGAGGTCCCCCTCCATAAGAGCAATTGTTCTGTACCAAAGTGATGAGCTGAGGTTTTAGCTCAAAGTTATTGGCCTAAACATTTGGTGTAGTAATACTGCTCCCACAATGTCTTGGGTCAGGGATAGTATACGAGGATAACACCCTTCTAGCTTGTCCACCATTATTGTTGACCCCTCCAGGAGGATTTTGCATCTCATCCTCCATGACTTGATCTTCTCCCTCTGATTCCTCTGACCCTTCTTCACCAACTATGAACTTTCCTCTTTCTGCTCTCCTTATCATTCGGAGGGTTCTCTCGTCCTCAATATTATGTCTACTAGCTCCTGACATACACAAACAAAACCAAAATCACAAGTGAGACACTCTAGAACTAGAGTGAAATTTGGGGTTAGTGAAACAAAGTATCAAACAGTTAGTGGGCTTAACAAAAACACAAAGAAAATGCTTAATCTAGACCACCTTTCACTTAATCATTGTCAATCTTTCCAATCCCCGGCAACGGCGCCAAAAACTTGGTACGTAAAAATTAGGATTTCACGTATAACCGGCAAGTATACCGGGTCGTATCAAGTAATAAGACTCACAAGAGTGAGGTCGATCCCACGGAGATTGGTAGATTAAGCAACTTTAGTTAAATGGTAGATTTAGTCAAGCAAACATAGTTTTGATTTCATGAGCATTTTGATTTTTTGAACATAATTGCAATAATATAATTGACACAGAATGTAAAGAACTAGAAGATAGAAATAAAGTGAAAGTAAATAATGGAAACTTAAATTGCAAGAAACTTAAATGACATCAAAATAAAATAAAGTGCTGAATTCTAAAGAGCAAGAGAGTAAGAAATAGAGAAACAGAATGTAAATGACAAGAATAATAAATTGCAAGAATGTAGAGGGACGTGGGTAATGGGTTTTCAAACACTAAGAACAAAAGAAATGAGAATTAATGATAGAGAGGATCATTAGGGATCAGAGATGCAAGTTTTCATGAATTGATGTTAGTCAAATCCCTCTCAATCATGGGTATAGATCCATGGCAAGTGGGTGATTAAATCCCAATCTCTTGGTGATTCAATCTCTCTCAACATAACCAATTGCCACTCTCGTGATCTAATTGTTCATGAGAAGAGATGAAGCTCAATTTTAATCCAGCCACACAATTCCCTTAATCTCAACCAAGGAGAGTTACATCTCACATACTAACCAAGGTGTGTTGATTAAGGAAATCATGAAAGGATGAACTCTAAACTGAATTATGTGGCTCATTCCTCAAATTCACCACATAATTCATATAGATTAACCCCTCTCTCGATGGTGGTTGAATCTTTGAAGAGCAAGAGTTCCCTCTTTAGATCAACCACTAGAATTGGGAAGGAGAAGATGGGTTCACCAATTCATTCCAACAAACAGAGCTCCTCCCCCTAATGAAAGTGGGGTTTAGTGAGTCATTGCTCCAAATTCAACAATAATTGACATAAATGAAAATTAAACTAAATTACAAAGAAAGATGACGAAGAATAATGAAATGCTTAAAGATTAAGAAGATGAAGAAGAGAAGTTCCAAGAAGAAAAAGTGCTCTCCGGGTATCCTCCCGGAAGTGCTAAGTAAAAGTGCTAAAAGTATGAAAAAGTTCTAAGTGTCAAAAAGTGTGTAAAAAGTAAAAAGTAAAAAAAAGTCCTTTACAAGTACACCAATCTCTTCTATTTATACTACTCCTAAAACTCTTTCAAAGACCTTGAATTGGGTTAGCAATATGGGCTTCTCTTTGTTGAATTCTTGGCTCAATTGGAAGAAGTGTTGCTAGACTTGGAAAGGAAGAGTTCATTCATCATGCTTCTGGCCCATTGGCTTGGCGTTTTTGTTAATAACGCTGGCCTTAATGCACGTTGGCAACGTGCATCACCATTTCCTGGAAGTGAGTTTAAGACTTGGGCGTTGCTAGCCCAAGTTGTTGCTAACAACTTGCTTTTCCTCTTCTTGGCTCTACTTTCATGCTAAATGTAGCCCAGAATTTGAGTGTCAACCGTCTGCTTCAATATGGACTATTATACATCATTGGAAAGCTTGTGATGTCTATTTTCCAATGCCATTGGAATCACCTCAATTGGACTTTCCTAGCTCAAGTTATGCTTCCTCAAAGAAGGTAAGGTTAAGCTGCCAAGTTGTTGCCAAAAACGCACCTTCACTTCCAAGTTGGCAACATGCCCGTGCCTAGCCTCCCAAGGCAAGGATTTGGGGCTGGCGTTGCTGCGGCTGATGGGCGTTGGCAACGTGAATGGTGCCTCTCCCTGGCGTTAGCAACGTGAATGGTGCCTCTCCCTGGCGTTAGCAACGTGAATGGTGCCTTGATTGGCGTTAGCAACTTGGTTGGCACCCAAGACTTGGTGCCTAGCCAAGTAACCTTTCCTGGTGTTGTTGCCAAACACGCCAATGCTTCCTAGCTCAACAACGTGCTCGAGCTCTCCTTTTGGTGCCAAAATTGCTTGCTACGTTGCCAAGGAACACGCCTTCATAACTTGGAGTTGGCAACGTGCATCTCATTTTCCTGGGCCAAGTTTGCTTGTGTGGCGTTGCCTAGGGACACGCCTATGGTTCCTGGCGTTGGCAACGCCCTCGAGCTCCTCTTCAAGGCTCCATTTGTTGCTTTCTGGCGTTGCCTTGAAACACGCCAATGATAGTGGCGTTGGCAACGTGGTTGAGCTCCAAAACTTGGTGCCATATTTGCTTCCTGGCGTTGCCTTGAAACACGCCAATAATAGTGGCGTTGGCAACGTGGTTGAGCTCCAAAACTTGGTGCCAAAATTGCTTGTGTGGCGTTGGCAACGCCCTTCTAGAGTTGGCAACGCCAGCTCTCTTCCTCTAGGGCCAAGCTTGCTTGTGTGTGGCGTTGGCAACGCCCTTCTAGAGTTGGCAACGCCCAGATTTGCTTCTCCAGGGCTGCCT
>NC_092045.1:50335922-50401895 GCF_003086295.3 Arachis hypogaea
ATCTCTGAGGTTGCCTTAATGCAACAGATGACCTCTCAATAGGTTCTCTACTCTTTATCATATTACTTTCTTCGCTTTGTCTCTTTATTCTGCTCTGTTTGTTCCTTTCTCTGCGCTTCCTCACTTTATTCTGCTTGCTCTATTTAACGTATGTATTTAAAGCTTATGTAAATTTCGATATGATTAGTTAGCCTGCCCCAAGTATAGATTCATTAAGTCTATACTGAAACAGTTTAAATTTTCATATAATACCTAACCCTATTCGCAAATCAAGAACTAACTATGTTGCCCTAGTTTGTTCACTAGTCTCTGTCTGTTTCTCTGTTGTTAAAATTTTACAGACTTTTTCTTCGATTTTTATCTTTTCTTCACCTTTTTATCTTTTCTTTATCTTTGCCTCACTAATATGTTCTTACCACACCCTAAGTGTTTTATGAAGGTAATTATAAGATTCTGCACTTAAAGTTGTCTTTCTAAAGCTTTTACAGAAAACTGCCTGTTCCGCATTATTTTATTATTTTTATTAAAATATTATTTTTAATTAAATATTATTATTTAATATTTTATTATTATTTTATTATTAATTTTCGAAAATTAACTTACCTTTTACCTTTAACCTTTAAAATTCACTTTTTACCACCCGTAACTTTTAATATTTCTACTTTAACCACCCTAACTTTCAGAAATTACTAAACAACCCCTTAAACACCAAAAATTTTACTTCCTTGCCCTTTTTAAGATCTAAGGCCTGTTCTTCATTGTTCTTCATCACACTCAAAGTGTTCTTCATGTTCTTCATAAATTCTTCAAATTCTTTCTCTATTTTTACCTGTTTTTCAGTTTTTTCAGCAACCGATTTTTACTATAATTCATAATAAATTAGTAGCAACTAAAACCCCATCTTTTCTACATGATTTCAACACAAATTGAACCTCAATTTAAGCTTAGGGTTTCGTTTTTCCAGCTGCCCAAGAACATGAACTTTAAAGCTTGAATTTCATCAAATTTCATCAAAATTTCACCAAATTTTCACCAAGAATCAATCACATATGCAACCAATTTTTAGCACAGCCAAATAATACAACCTTCACACATCTCAAACACAAATAATCAAGATTAATTTCGTGACACCCTACCTGGTTTTTCTGCTCCTAATTCAATCAAACTTTCAGGTGGTCCTTAAGCACTCTTTCCTCCTAAATCACATCAAGAAAACACATATTTAACCATGTTTCCTTGAAACCGAATCAAAAGAGAGATGGTGCAGCCAACTCACCTTGATCCCAGCCTTGATAAGTCATATGATCATGCAGAGAAAGAAGGGAGGATCATTTTGGTCGGATTGGAATTTTGATTTGAGTTTTAGTTCAGCAGAAATCAAGCTTTGAAGATTTGGAACTAAGAACTTTTCTCTCTTTTTCTCTCTACCTATTTTCGGCCACAAAGTGAAAATGAGCCAGCCTTGGGGGTTTTGGGGGGTGTAGGGTGAGTTGTGATTGGTTGGCTTGGAGGTGGATTAAAATAATATTAAAATATCTCAGGTGTATAACTACTAAAACTAGGTGTATCAAAACACTTGCAAAAACATCTCTAAAAATTATTTTCTGAGCTACTAGCATAAATGACACTAGTAACATATTTATTATGAGAATAAAACATGAATAATGAGGCCTTAGCATTGCTAAAGTCATCAGAGAGTGCTGGTGCTAAACTGCACCAGTAAACTGTGAACCCGGTTAAACCGATTTTCTGTTTTTAACTAAAACTGACCAGGTAACCTTATAATATCATTCAAGAAGCTTCTAATACTCATATAATGATGATATTACCCTATTATCTCTCTTCTCTCATGAATCGAGTCTGGTTCGTCAAACTGAGACTATTTACGAAAAACCGGATCAAAACTCCTAACCGATACGGTTCAAAAACTATGTTCTTCGTAACTACATTATCGAGCTTGCCTCATAAAAGGTTCTAGCTTAAAGATGCCATAATGACAATTAGGATTGAGATACTTGATAATATATTAGAGCTTCTCCCCTTACTGATCCTCCGGAGTTCTCCGTACTTTCAGAAAAGATTTCGCGTACTCGAAAACCGGGGTTGTTACAGTTTTACTATTCCTTCCTTGTTTTATGATATATGAGAAAACATGTTTCCTATGCTTTAAAAATATTAAATTTAATTATCCTTTATTACCATTCGATGCCGTGATTTGTGTGTTGAGTACTTTCAGGCTTTATAGGGCATGAATGACTTAGAGGATGGAAAGGAAACATGCAAAAATGGAAGAAAAGCACAAAATGGAGTTTTTGAAGAAACTGGAAGCGACGCGAACGCGTGGACGATGCGGACGCGTTCTTAGCACAAAGAACATCGACGCGAGTGCATGGATGACGCAAACGCGTGACTCGCGTGAAACACAACTAACACAGACGCATGACTGATGCGACCACATGGAAGAGCAAAACTCCAGACGACGCAACCGCGTGACCCACACAGACGCGTGAACTGCGCGATCTGCATAAACTGCAGAATGCGCTGAAGATGATTTTGGGCCACATTTTGGTCCAGATACAAGCCCAGAGAACACAGATTAAAGGCTATAAATTGGGGAATCCATCAATTAATCAGGGGATCATCGGAACATACATTCATACATAGTTTGAGGATTTAGATATAATTTTTAGAGAGAGAGGTTCTCTCCTCTCTCTTAGGATTAGGATTAAGATTAGGATTTCATCTTTTTCAATCACAGGTTCAATATTCCTTTTATTTATTTTCTCAATTTAGTTTATGAACTCTTCATGTTTAGATTGATTTCCTAATTAATACAATTTGAGATATTTCAGACTTATGATTATTTTCTCTAATTTATGTTATTAATACTTGGGCTCTATCCAAATTATTTTCATTCGAGTAGGTTTTATTCCCTTTTGGCTTTGATTAAGTAATTGGTGATTCTTGAGTTATCAAACTCAGCAGTGGTTGAAATTGGCAATTGCTAATTAATTTGGATCACTCTAAAGTTGACTGAAACTCGAGGATCAATTTAATTAGTCTACTTGACTTTCCTTTATTTAATAAGGGATAATTAAGTGGGATTAAAACCCAATTCTTAGCACACCTGATAAGGATAACTAGGATAGTAATTCCAATTATCATACCTTGCCAAGAGTTTTTTTAGTTATTGATTTACTAATTCCTACAATTTATTTCTCTTGTTCAAAACCCTTTCAAAACCCAAAAACAATGTTTTCCATAACCAATAATAAACACACATCCCTGCAATTTCTTGAGAAGACGACCCGAGGTTTGAATACTTCGGTTTATAAATTTTATTGGGTTTGTTACTTGTGACAACCAAAACTTTTGTAAGAAAGAAATTCTTGTTGGTTTAGAAGCTATACTTACAATGGAAATTTATTTGTGAAAATTCTAGATCGCGCGAGTTCCGTTCTTCAAAATGGCGCCGTTGCTGGGGAATTACAAACGTGTGCCTTATTATTGGTTATTGTAAATATTTTTTCTTTTAACCTGTTTATTTGTTTTTGTTTCCCCCCCTTATTTCTAATAGCTACTATGAGTTCTCACCCATCTCGCTTTGAGTTTGGTTCTAATTTTGTCGAAAGGAATGGAAGCTATAATAGGACTATGCATCACGGTCAAAGCAATCAAAGATGGATGGAGCCAAGAGGATTTGATCAACCCTTTAGGCAACAACACCTTCCAAGATATCATGGACAAGGACTATTCCACAATGCATACCAAGCTGATAGATATGGTAGACCCCCTTGTAGTTACCAACAGGCCCCACCCCGTGCTCATAGACCATCCTCTCAACATAGCTTCGAACCACCACACTCACAAGCTCCTTTTCACCATTCACCACCGTATGATCCTTATCCGCCCCAATTTCAATCCAATTACTCCCAAGAACCACCACTTCCCTATGTACCATGTCCATACCCATCGCCTCAAGAATCACAGGTTCGCTTCGAAGAATCAGTAGATCAATTTCATACAACCCTTTATCAACTGGAGCAAGTAATAAATCAATTATCTTCCAGATGTTCGGACACTCAAGGAATCCCCATGACTTTATGTGGAGAATCTAATGAAGAACGTAGCATGAAGAAGACACTAGAAGCCCCAGTTGACAGCAAGGAGCATGACTTCATACTAGAACAAGTAGAGGAAGCTGTCATTATAGAAGAAGAAGAGTTGATTGAAGACTTAGGAGACACTGAACCTCCATGGGAATCTAGAATTGTGGAGAATTCCGTCAAGGATGTTACAACTGATGCTAAGGAGGATAGTGCACAACCCCCAAAGCAGGTATCTTATGAGGAACTGGACGAAACAACCCAAGACCCAAATTTCCTTGATGATGATAATCACAAGTCAAGTTCTCTTAGTAATGAACTTGCATCCGCAAGTGAATTCTTTGAGATAGAAGAATCCTCCCCAAGTGAATACGAAGATGATGCAGAAGTAGACTTCTCTCAACCTCCCAATTATGACTCAAGTGATGAGGAAGATATCGAAGACTTTGATCAAGATATGGTTGAAATTGAAGAAGTTTGCAAGGAAGTAGAGGAATTCGCGAAAGGACACAAGGGAGTAGAGCTTGCAAAACCACTGGAAACACTTATCCCAAGGCCATTACCACCCAATACAAACTTCAAGTGGGTAAAATCCTTAGCTTTTATCTTTACTTTTCCACTTGAATATGGGTTACTTGAAACAGATGGCCAGCTTAGAGCTCTTTGCGGCTTTAAGAGTAAAAGGGACATGACGCACACTCAGAGCTGGCATGCAAGATCCAATGAGGTTTCATACTTCAATTTGAGGTGCAAGGATTGGTGTCAAGCTAAATTGACAGGATCTCAGAAGCTGTCTGGTCACTACAGTGAGAATTCAGACTACTTATCAGCCAGGTGGAAAAATGTAGATCAAGATAAACACGGGTGTAAAAGTAAGGTTTGCGACCCTAGAGTGAGAATTCAGACTACTTATCCTGCTATTCTGACATTCAACACTCCGGGAGCCTGGAACCCTGTTTGAAACTGCTCAAAGGCTTTACGTGCCTTGTTTGGGACCCCGGAGGATGCTGGCATTCTAAACATTGGTGGAGATTCCTGGATGAATTCAAGCACAAGCCACCATAGCAGGAAGCTCACTAGAATGTCCAACTTAAGGACTTTAACTAAAAGTGCTAGGTGGGAGACAATCCACCATGGTATGATCGTTCTTTTTTCAGTTTAGTCTGTTTTTGAATTTTAATAGAACTTGAAATTTTTGCATGACATTCATTGCATTTTGCATTCTGCAGACCAAAAAAAAAGAGAGAGAAAACCACCCCATGCGAGCGCACTGGCCACGCGTGGGCATGGAATGGAAATCAGCGTAAAGATCTGATAAACCACTATTTTATGGTTTATAATGTGTTTAATTGTGTGGTTTTATCATGATCTTTGCCCACTTATTCATATAATTAGCATGCATTTATATTTCCTTCCTAAAATTATTACATGATTGAAAACTTACTTCCTAAAGACTTTTAATTAGGTATTTTAGTTCTCCTTTATCCCATTCGATGTCGTGATCTGTGTGTTAAGTGTTTCAGGCTTTATAGGGCATGAATGAATTGGAGATTGGAAAGGAAGTTTGCAAAAATGGAAGGAATACAAGAAATTAAGGAGATGACCAGCGAGAAGTGACGCGGCGGAATGGCTCACGCGACCACGCGAAAGAGAGGAAATCGCAGTGACGCGGTCGCATGGCTCACACGATCGCGCGGATTGGAAAAGCATAAGTGACGCGGAGGCATGGATGACGCGCCCGCGTGGTAAAGCAAAATGCCGAATGACGCGTCCGCATGAATGACGCGACTGCGTGGCGTGTGTGATCTGCAGAATTTCAGAAGTCACTGGCAGAGTTTTTGGGCCAGATTTTAACCCAGTTTTCGGTCCAGAAACACATACTAGAGCCAGGGAACATGCAGAAATAGAGAGAACAATTCATTCCGCAGAATTTTTAATTTTAGATCTGGTTTTTACTCCTCCCTTTGGTTTTACACACTTGAGCATTCACAATTAGGAATTGGAAGATTTTGGCTTTAGCTTTTGAGAAGAGTTTACCTCCGGTACTAGTCATTATATTTTGTTATTTATTTTGTGCTTATTCTTCCATGTTGTTAATCCCCGTAGAGTTGACATTGGCTTATTTTTACAAGTTATCAATATAGACTATTTTTATTTTTAATTAATCCTTTTCATTATTATTTATCATGTCTCTTTTTAATTCCTTTTCATATATTATGAGTTCTACATTCACAATGAGCGAGAAGTTCCTTTACTCGATGGGGAGTTGATTGAAAGGAACCCTTGAGTTGGGGTACTTAAATGAAAAATTGTAATTGGGCTCATTGTTGGAATGCCCTCTAGTCACTAACACAAATCCTTTTCAATGAGCGGATTGGGACTTGTGAATAGAAACAGCATTCCAACTTGTTTGACTCTCCTTTACCTAGTAAGGGGTAACTAAACAGAGCAATCTTCAATTATCAATTAATCTTGAGAGTACTTCAACAAGAATAGGGCTTCCAACTAATCTACTCCTAGTCAAGGCTTTTATTTAGAATTAATTAAATTCTCTATTTTAATTTCTTGTTATTCAACTCAACCATTTTTGAAAACACCTAATTGATAAAATTGCACATCTCTCTGCAACTCGTTGGGAGATGACCTGGGACTCATACTCCCAGTATTTTAATTTAAATTTTGTGACAACCCTTCTAAATTGATAAGCAGATTTTTGGTTGGCTAAGGACTGTACTTGCAACGCATTTCTATTAATAATTTCTTAACCTGCCAATTTTCGTCACGGCAATTTTTGGCGCCGTTGACGGGGATTTGCAACAGTATGCTAATTTATTGATTGGTATTTATTTTAATTGCAATTTTTCTTTTTATTCTATCACTATGAGTTGTACGTTTCTTTCGTTAAATGACGCGTTCACTTCCTGATCCAAGCTTGCCAGTATTTGACCTTGAGATTGAAAGAACTCTTTCACATATAAGGCAAGCTCAGCGTCGACGAGTCCTCTCTGAGGACGAACCTGAAACATCATTCAAGGAAGAAGCAAGCTCCCTCTCTACTGATCCAGTTCATTTACGTGTAGGTGACATGGCAGCACCCACGAGAGTCACTATCCAGGAGGAAGGAGCCCCTGATTTTACACTCCAACCATTTCAGGCACACTACCCAGTAGTGGCTGTGGATTTCAAAATAAAGTCTTCACTACTCAACTTGATTCCCAAGTTTCATGGCTTACCTGCTCAAGAGCCTATCGAGCATCTTAGGGATTTTCAGACTGCCTGTTCTACTGTTAAGCGTGATGGTACTGATGAAATATTCATTCTGTTGAAAGCCTTCCCATTTTCTCTTGAGGGAAAGGCAATAGAGTGGTACTACACTCAACCCGGAACAACTATTTCCAGCTGAAGTTGCCGATAAGCTGAGGAAGGACATGTCTATGATCGTTCAGGATGAATCTGAGACCCTCTATGAATACTTGAAACGCTTCAATAATCTTCGAGAAGCATGCCCCCATCATATGATTGACAAGATAGTGTTGCTCGGCTACTTTACACAGGGTGTGAAATCCCAAGATAGGACCACATTGGAAGGTGCCAGCAATGGTTCTATGAAAAAGTACAAGACTACGGAAGAAGTATGGCAATTGATCAGCGACTTAGCTGACTCTACCAGAAATCATAGACAGAAACAAGGTCGGTCAAGAGCTATTGCAGGGGTATCCACTAGCAAAGAGACTGCTGCTATAACTCGAAGCTTATGTGAAATTAATAACTTGCTGAAGCAGATACAGCTAAATCAATAACAACCACAGCAAGTTCAGCCTTCTCCACCACAGCACAACTAGCAGTTGGTTCCATAAAGGGTATGTGGAATATGAGCAGATTACAGTTATTACACTGATGAGTGTCCACAACTCCAACCAGAAGACAACACTGTAGCAGCCACTCATAACTTTCATGACCGCCCCAATCAAGGGTACAATCAAGGTGGCAACTATAACCAAGGATGGCAGGATAACTCTAACCAAGATTGGAGAGACAATTCTAACCAGGGTTAGAGGGACAATCATAACAGAAGAGGCAGAGATAACAATAGAAATCAGAGGTGGAATAACAATAACAACTTCAGGCAGCAGAATCAGAATCAGGCCTACAGAGCACTTCATCTCAGATAGCCTCAAAATTCTCAGCAAACCTCTCAGATCACTTATCCCTCTTCATCCCCTAATGATGAGTTACTACAAGCCATTGATCGGAGACAACAGGCTATGGAAAATAACTTTAATGCAACTCTGAATGTTTTGACTTCTACTTTGCAAACCCTTGTCTCATAGGTTGGATCACTGACCAACTCCAACAACTAGTCCTCAAGCTCTGGTGGACTCCCCTCTCAACCATTACCCAATCCAAAGGGTGGTATTAATGCCATCACCCTAAGGTCCGGAACCACATTACAAGAGAGGAATTAGGAAGAGCCAAATCCACCAGAACACACCTCAGCTGAAGAGGTAGTGGAATCAAAGATGTTGAGGAAGAAACTGATATATAGGACATGGCTGAGGAAGAAGACACTAAGTCATAGGAAGAATCACCAAAGGGCGCAGACACTGCAGAAAATGCCATTCTTATCCCGTTTCCACAACTCGCAAAGAAACCCAAGAAGCAGTTGGAACCTGATCCCAAAATGGTAGAAATATTCAAAAAGGTTGAGGTAACTGTTCCCCTTTTTGATGTTATTCAACAGGTACCTAAATATGCAAAGTTTCTAAAAGATTTGTGCATACATAAAGACAAAATTAATGAATTAGAAACTATTCCTTTAGGAAGTTCTATATCTGCTTTAATGGGAAATATACCTGAAAAATATAGTGATCCAGGTCCATGCATGGTTAACTGTACCATTGGAGGTGTGATATTTTCTGACTGCATGTGTGATTTAGGAGCATGTGTTAGTATAATGCCTTTATCTGTATATGATGTTTTAAGGCTCCCTCCCTTAAAAAGGTCGGCATCTCGTTTTGTGTTAGCAGATAAAAGTATTATTACAGTGGCTGGAGTTGCTGAAGATGTATTAGTGGGCATTAAAGGTCTCACTTTTCCCATTGATTTTTACATCCTGGAGATGCCCCAACATGACTCAGAGAAGCCATCATCAATCCTACTCGGGAGACCTTTCTTGAAGACCTCGAAATTCAAATTAGATGCTTTTTCAGGAACATACTCTTTTGAAATAGACGGCCGAGTGGTCAGCTTCAATCTAAATGGAGTTATGAAGTACCCTCCAGAAGATCACTCTATCCTTCGGTGTGACATCATAGATGAAATCGTAGCTGAAGTTCACCTGGAAGAGTTTGAAGAGAAGTACATAGGACAAGGTCTAAGTGTGGGGACATTCCCAGAGGACAATGAAAGTACTCTACCACTGCCACCAGCTCCAGATAATTCAGAGCCTGACCATGAACAAAAGTCAGAGTTGAAACCTCTCCCTCCATACCTCAAATATGCTTACCTTGAAGACAAGCAGAAGTTTCCAGTTATCATTGCACGAGACCTCACTTCTGAACAGGAAGAGCAATTACTTAGTGTGCTAAGGAGGCACAAGAAAGCAATTGGGTGGAGTTTAGCAGACATAGTAGGCATCGACCCTCAAGTTTGTGAGCACAGGATATTTTTAGAAGAAGGAGCAAGACCTGTTCGTCAACCCCAAAGAAGACTGAACCCCACTATTTTAGAGGTTGTCAAGAAGGAAGTGACCAGACTATTAAAGGCAGGTATTATCTACCCCATCTCAGACAGTGAATGGGTGAGCCCAATACAAGTGGTGCCCAAGAAGTCTGGAGTCACTACAGTGAAGAATGAGCATGGAGAGCACATAGTGACCAGAGTACAGAACGTCTGAAGGGTCTGCATTGATTACCGGCGTCTCAACCAAGCCACTCTTAAGGATCACTACCCTCTTCCATTCATTGATCAAATGCTGGATTACCTGTTAGGTAAATCACATTATTGCTTTTTAGATGATTACACAGGCTATTTCCAAATTCATATAGCTCCTGATGATCAGGAAAATACTACCTTTACATGTCCTTTTGGGACTTATACTTACAAGAGAATGCCCTTTGGCCTGTGCAATGCACCAGCTACATTCCAAAGGTGCATGATGATCCTTTTCTCCGATCTTATTGAGGACTGTATAGAGGTTTTTATGGATGATTTTAGCGTTTATGGTGATTCTTTTAACCTTTGCTTGGATAGTTTATCTAGAGTATTAGATAGATGTGTCAGTACAAACCTTGTATTGAATTTTGAAAATGTCATTTTATGGTAAGATAAGGAATTGTACTGGGACATGTTGTGTCTAATACTGGTATTTCTGTAGATCCAGCAAAGGTAGATATTATTTCTAGTTTGCCTTACCCCTCCTCTGTGAGGGAAGTCCGTTCATTCCTTGGACATGCAGGTTTTTACCGAAGATTCATTAAGGACTTTAGTAAGGTAGCACTTCCCCTATCCAGACTACTGTAGAAGGATATTGAATTCGAGTTCAATGAGGATTGCAAACAAGCGTTTGATAAGTGGTGCACGAAATTGTGATCAATACTTTTCAAAACTCTAATAATCCCTAGTAATGGCGCCAAGGACTTGGTGCTCACTACCATGGCATAAACACAACTTCGCACAACTAACCAGCAAGTGTACTGGGTCGTCCAAGTAATAAACCTTAGGCGAGTAAGGGTCGATCCCACAGAGATTGTTAGTATGAAGCAAGCTATGGTCACCTTGTAAATCTTAGTCAGGCAAACTCAAATGGGTATGGTGATATGCGAAAACACAAAGATAAAGATAGAGATACTTATGTAATTCATTGGTAGGAACTTCAGATAAGCGCATGAAGATTCCTTCCCTTCTGTCTCTCTGCTTTCCTACTGTCTTCATCCAATCCTTCTTACTCCTTTCCATGGCAAGCTTATGTAGGGTTTCACCGTTGTCAGTGGCTACCTCCCATCCTCTCAGTGAAAATGTTCCTATGCTCTGTCACAGCATGGCTAATCATCTGTCGGTTCTCGGTCAGGCCGGAATAGAATCCAGCGATTCTTTTGCGTCTGTCACTAACGCCCCGCCTGCTAGTAGTTTGAAGCACGTCACAGTCATTCAATCATTGAATCCTACTCAGAATACCACAGACAAGGTTAGACCTTCCGGATTCTCTTGAATGCCGCCATCAGTTCTAGCCTATACCACGAAGACTC
Source organism: Arachis hypogaea (assembly GCF_003086295.3). NCBI lineage: Eukaryota > Viridiplantae > Streptophyta > Magnoliopsida > Fabales > Fabaceae > Arachis > Arachis hypogaea. The sequence continues at coordinate 50,347,276 of NC_092045.1, forward strand.
TGATCTCACGGAATGGTTGGCTCGGTTGTCAGGCGAGCACTCGGTTGTCAGGCGATCCACCATGCATCGTGCAATCAGGAATCCAAGAGATATTCACCCAATCGAAAGTAGAATGGAGGTGGTTGTCAGTCACACGTTCATAGGTGAGAATGATGATGAGTGTCACGGATCATCACATTCATCAAGTTGAAGAACAAATGATATCTTAGAACAAGAACAAGCGGAATTGAATGGAAGAACAATAGTAATTGCATTAATACTCGAGGTACAGCAGAGCTCCACACCTTAATCTATGGTGTGTAGAAACTCCACCGTTGAAAATACATAAGAACAAGGTCTAGGCATGGCCGTGAGGCCAGCCTCCCAATGATCAACAGATCTAAAGATCAAAAGATTCCAAAGATCAGAAGATTAAAATACAATAGTAAAAGGTCCTATATATAGAAAACTAGTAGCCTAGGGTGTACAGAGATGAGTAAATGACATAAAAATTCACTTCCGGGCCCACTTGGTGTGTGCCTGGGCTGAGCAATGAAGCATTTTCGTGTAGAGACTCTTCCTGGAGTTAAACGCCAGCTTTTATGCCAGTTTGGGCGTTTAACTCCCATTTTGGTGCCAGTTCCGGCGTTTAACGCTGGAATTTCTGAGGGTGACTTTGAACGCCGGTTTGGGCCATCAAATCTTGGGTAAAGTATGGACTATCATATATTTCTGGAAAGCCCAGGATGTCTACTTTCCAACGACGTTGAGAGCGCGCCAATTGGGCTTCTGTAGCTCCTGAAAATCCACTTCGAGTGCAGGGAGGTCAGAATCCAACAGCATCTGCAGTCCTTTTTAGTCTCTAAATCAAATTTTTGCTCAGGTCCCTCAATTTCAGCCAGAAAATACCTGAAATCATAGAAAAACACACAAACTCATAGTAAAGTCCAGAAAAGTGAATTTTAACTAAAAACTAATAAAAATATACTAAAAACTAACTAGATCATACTAAAAACATACTAAAAACAATGCCAAAAAGCGTACAAATTATCCGCTCATCAATAAGCTGAAAACCGCCTTGACTCAAGCTCCAATTGTGAGAGGACCAGACTGGAGCCAGCTATTCAAAATCATGTGCGATGCTTCCAACCATGCAGTAGGAGCAGCGCTGGCTCAGCGTGAAGGTAAGGACCCTTTTGTTATTGCTTATGCATCTAACCTTTAGACGCCGCTCAGTCCAATTACACTACTACTGAAAAAGAGCTTCTTGCTATTATTTTTGCTCTGGATAAATTCCGAGCCTATTTACTTGGTACAAAAGTAGTAGTGTATTCAGACCACGCAGCTCTAAAGTATTTATTAGCTAAAAAGGAATCCAAACCAAGGCTTATACGATGGATACTGCTACTACAAGAATTTGATTTAGAAATAAAAGATAGGAGTGGTAACCAGAATCTCGTGGCAGACCACTTGAGTCGCCTTGAACACAACAAGGATGACTCCACTCCTATAGCTGATAATTTTCCATTTGATAACCTACAAGCAGTATCTGAGGTAGTCCCTTGGTATGCACCTGTAGCTAATTATCTAGTTAGCCGCACTTTTCCTCCACACTTTACTAAGCACCAAAGAGACAAGCTGAAAAGCGAATCTAAATATTATATATGGATGACCCATATTTATGGAGATGTGGCGCTGACCAGATAATTAGAAGGTGTGTGCCTCAATCAGAATTCCAGTCCATTTTAGAGACCTGTCACTCATCTGAGAGTGAAGGACATTTTGGCCCTCAAAGAACAGCTAGAAAAATCTTAGACTGTGGATTCTGGTGGCCCACCCTTTTTAAAGATGTTGCTGAATTTTGTAAATCTTGTCCCCCATGCCAAAGGTTTGGTAATATATCCCAGAGGGATGAAATGCCTTAACAAATTATGCTTTCATGTGAAATTTTTGATGTTTGGGGCATTGACTTCATGGGTCCATTTCCAAATTCTAATGGCCACCTCTATATACTGTTAGCTGTAGATTATATTTCTAAATGGGTGGAAGCAATTCCTACCCGTACTGATGATGCTATCACTGTTGTTTCCTTTGTGAGAAACTACATTATTTGTCGCTTTGGATCACCACGAGCAATCGTGAGCGATCAAAGCACCCATTTCTGTAACAGGCGACTAACAGGATTACTGAAGAAGCATGGGATCATTCATAAAGTTGTGACTGCCTACCATCCTCAGACTAATGGGCAAGCCGAGGTGTCAAATAGAGAGATAAAGCGTATCTTGCAGAAGATAGTCAAACCTCATAGAAGAGACTGGAGCACCAGGCTACAGGATGCACTCTGGGCATACAGAACAGCGTACAAGACACCCATTGGGATGAGCCCTTTCCACTTAGTATATGGAAAAGCTTGTCATATTCCAGTTGAAGTAGAGCACAAAGCTTTTTGGGCAGTAAAGGAGTACAACATAGGAATTGAGAAAGCCGAAGCTGAACGGAAATTACAACTGCAAGAACTGGAAAGCCTTCGCCTAGAAGCTTATGAGAACTCAAGACTATTGATGCATAAAAACTTGTCTCTCAACAAATTTCCTTCAGCAAGTATACCGAATTGTCGTCAAGTAATAACTCACAAAAGAGTGAGGTCGAATCCCGCAGAGATTAACGGATTAAGCAATCAATGGTTAATTGTTTATCCTAGTTAGACGAATCATATTGGCGTGATAAGTAACAAGGAAATGTAAATGGCATAAAAGTAAAGAAAGCAATAAAGTGCAGAAAAATAAAATGGCAAGAAAAGTAAATGTAAGAACTAAAAATAAAATGAACATTGGGATCAAGAGATATTGCAATCCTTCGGATCAAGTTCAATCTCATCTCTTCCTCAATCAATTCATTCATTGATCTCCTTGGCAATCTTAAGTGATTGGATCCCAATTCCTTGGCAATCCAATCTCTCTAAGCTTGAACAATTTTCCAATTCCTTGATTTAATTGCTCATGGGAAGAGATGAAGTTTGGTCACTGATTATACCACACACATTCATAGATCAAAGTATTAGTAGGATTAAATGTCACAATATCCATCCAACCCCTAACCTAATCCAATATGAGAGAGCATTTCTAGCATGATTTCCTCATTCCTCTTCCAAGGTTCCGAGGAAATCCAAGTATGAGCAATTTCTCTTCCAAGACAATTACCCAATTGGATGAAGATCGAAAGCTCTCTAGTAAAATCAAGAGAAAAGAAAGAAGAAGAAGAATAAGAACTACAATTGATCCATTGAATCACAACAGAGCTCTCTAACCTAATGAAAAGAGTTAGTTGATCATTGCTCTACCAAATAGAAAAGAAAGAAAGTGCAGAAAAGTAAAGATGAAGATTAAAACTAACATTGAAACTTTCAAATTCATAAATGAAAAGTACAAAGAAAAGAAAGAGAAGGAAAAGTGTGTGAGGGGAGGGAGTCCGAAGACCCCTCTTCAATCCCCAATCCCCAGCCTACCTTGAATGTACAAAATAAGCCCTTTATATAGGCTCTCCTAAATTACAAAATAAAATTAAAAGCAAATTACAATTAAATGAAAATTCCTATTCTAGATGCTTCTTGTGGCCATGATTGGTTGACACTTGTGGGCTTGCTTCCTTGAGGTTGGGTGGTCCTTGAAAGAGAAATGAATCAAGTTGAGGTCCAACTGCTTAGCGTTAATGCTGCCGTTAGCCACACTAACACTACAGGTGTGGCATTAGTGCCAAAGTTATTGTGGCTAACGTTGCACTTGTTACCAATTGGTGTTTTTGGGGCTTAAAAGATGCCTCTTGTTTGTGCTCCAATTTCATGCCCACTATAGACTATTATATATCTTTAGAAAGCTTTGAATGTCAGCTTTCTAAAGCAACTAGAATCACCTCAATTTGACTTCTGTAACTCATGTTATGGTCTTTTGAAGTGGACATGGTCGCTGGCATAGTCGCGAGCGTTACTGAAAAAAGTGAGTCACAATAACCCTAGCGATCAGGGGCTTAATATTGCCAGGTTCTGGAGCTCAAACTTAATTTCCACCCCATACTATTATATATTGTTGGGAAGCCCTCGATGTCTACTTTCCAACGCTATTGAAAGCGCATCATTTGGAGCTCTAAAGCTCGGGTTACACTTCTTAGAAGGTGAAGAGGTCAGTTGGCCTTACTACATGTTGATACCATATTCATCATTGCACTTTCGGGGCAGGTTTTCTCCCTCAAATTTAGTGTCCACCATGTATTGCCATATATGCTTGGAAATCTCTGGAATCCTACTTTCCAATGCCTTTGGAATCATCTCATTTGGAGCTTTGTGGCTCAAGTTATTCTTGTTTGAAGAAGGCATGGTCAGGCTGCCAGGTGAGACTTTTGCCCACGTTTACTACCATGTTTATGTAGTTAACGTGGCCATTAACGTGGGTCTTTTTACTTCGCAAACGTTAGTGGAAATCACCTTTTCCACTAACGTTGGCATCTCCCTTTCCTTCCACGTTAACTACCACGTTAATGTAGTTAACGTGGCCATTAACGTGGGTCTTTTTGCTTCGCAGACGTTAGTGGCACTCACTTTTTTCACTAATGTTGGTGTTTCCCTTTTCTTCCACGTTAGTTCCCACATTAATGTAACTAACGTGGAAGCTAACGTGGGTCTTCTTTTCTTCACAAACGTTAGTGGCGTTCACCTTTTTCACTAACGTTCCATGCTCTCCTTCAAAGTTAATGCCACTAACTTTCTCACTAATGTTGGGGCTTCTCTTTTCTTCCACGTTAATGACCACGTTCGTGGCACTAACGTGGCTCTTCTATGCTTCTTGTTACCTGAAATCAATCAAACAAAGTGCATCAAAGTCTTGCTCTTAATCATGGGATCATGCATCATCCAATTTGTCATTCAATTCATGCATAATTCTCATGAAATCATTCAAAATTCACAATGTTTGCTTGAATCATGGTATGATTGCATTTTCACCCAAATACTTGCTTATTTCCTAAGAAAATGCATGAAACCATCCTAAAGCATACAAAAAATGGCTAGTAAAACTAGCCAAGATGCCCTGGCATCACAACACTAAACTTAAATCTTGCTTGTTCCCAAGCAAGAAAAGAACTATGCACAAAGAATTCTCTTAATTGGAATGTATTGAAGAATTTCTTATGATGTCTTAGTGGGTGAAATGAATAAGTGACAGTGGGGTGAACTCTAATTTGTATGCTTATGCAAGGATTCCAGTGCTCATTAGTTCTCACATTTTGGAAGTCTTAGATCTTAGGACTTTCATTCAAATAATATTATGGAAGTCTCTTTATAGATTGTCACCTTGAAGCAGCACTTATTTTCTAGCATTTTTCTTTCTTTTTGGGATTTGGCCTCGACTCTAGGTGTCATGTATCAAAGCAGCTTTTTAAGATAAGCTTTCAATCAATACTCCCAAACCAGTTGGTCTAAGGTATTAGATGTTGTAGCACCCCTTAGGATTTACTTGCTCAAGCCTCTTTCTTTGATACAAATCTACCACAAGCATTTAACTAGGACAATAACTCTTTGAGTTCTTGTTTCTTTCTTTTTCTTCCTAGTAATTGATGCTCAGAGCCTTGGGCTTGTTCTTTGTTTTTCTTTTTCTTTTGTTTTCTTTTGTTACTGCTTCTTGGATCAATAGATGTTTGAGAAATTCCATAATACTTCTCTAAACTTCATTTCCTGTCTATGAGCTCCCATGCAAGTTTTCACAAACATGCAACCTCAATACACAATCATACAATCAGATCCTCCACTCCTCTTAATCTTTTGCTTGCCCCATGATTTATAAAATTTTTCAACATTTTCCTTTCAAAAGAATGATTTCTTTATTGCATTCTTAAAGATATTGGGTGCAAGTAAAATTCAAGATGACAATCATGATATCATAGTAACATGTTACAAATCAAATATCAAATTATGCTTATTCACAAGGAGTAATCACACATGCATACAAAGAAAATAGAAGACAATCATGCAATTTAAAGTGCTGGAAATAAGTAAGAGGAGAAAGGAACTTTACCACCTTGTAGTTTATCTTCATTGTTGTTGCCCTTTTCCTCCTATTCTTTCCCTTCCCACACCAAACTTAGAATGCTTGCTTATACTCAAGCAACAATTAAAACAGTGGTGATGGGGTCTTTGATGGATCATGAATGTCTTAGAATGAAATGTGAGTATGCATGTGTTTCAGCAAGCCAGATTACGGATACAATAAAGGCACAAGAGATACAAACAGAGACATTTTGATTGCATTAATAAGTGGTATGCCTGGTACCTTGCATGAAAATAAGTGGCAACACCAAACTTAGTGTGACACTCTCAATTTAGAATGTTGCAAGTACCCAATGAAGATTGAAAATGAAATTGTTGCATGGCAACACCAAACTTAGAATGCAATCATATGCCAAATTATTGAAAGTAAACTAAGCAAGGAAAGAAAATGTTACCTACGGTTGGGTTGCCTCCCAACAAGTGCTCTTTTAATGTCATTAGCTTGACATGTTGTTCATGACTTTCTTCCTCTTCTTCCAGTTTGTTAAGAGGAATGACCTCAAGAGGAAAGAGGAGCCAGTTAATGCCCCTTGTTTAGAGTGCCTCTCCCCAAGAAGCTTTCTTTTGTTGTTAGCTTGAGTAAACTTGCTTGTTGGGGTAGGGGAGGGATGGCTTTTGGTTGACCTTTTCTTCTTCATAGATATTGTCCTTCTTTTCTTGGTCACCATCCTCCTTTTAGTGCTCATGTTGATTGCCTTCACCACCTTGATTTCAGGACTTGGGTGTTGTATGATGGTTGGAGCATCCTCTTCATCAAGTGCTTCTTGAATTGGTGGTTCAATGAACTCGCCCTCTATGCAACTCTCTGTTTTATTGGAGTGTGGGCTCCCTTGATTGACTTCCTCCCTTTCTTCTACATGATGTTGCATTAAGTCTTTTGGGAGTGAGTTTGCATGTTCCTTTGTCACCACTAGTAACCTCTGTGAGTATGGAGCCTTCACCACTAGTAACCTCTGTGAGTATGGAGCCTTAGGCTTATATATTCTCACAACCTCCTCATTCTTCATAGAAATCTCACTTGGTATGGGTGCCTCTTTTTCTTTTTCTTCTGATTCCTCCCTTGGGTTTGCCATGGTGTCACTAAGGGAATTATAGGTATGGAATTTCTTTGATAGATATCCAACTTGTGCCTCAAGCTTCTTAATGGCAAGCCCCCGGTTCTGCATAATGGATTTTACTTCCTCTTGGAAAGTCCTCGTGTCCTTAGATTCTTCCAAGAGCATTGCCAGTAGGTTCTCTATCCTTGATAGCTTATCCTCGAGGGGAGGGTGTGCAGCTGGGGTGAAATTTGGAGGTTGAGGGTGGTTACTTTGTGAACGGAATTGGTTGTTTTGTGGTTGTATGTTCTGAGAGTGGTGTGACTTTTGTGGGTAATGATATGGGTTTTGTGGACTGTGAGAAGAATTTTGTGTGTAATGGAATGCATTGTGTGAGTGGTGAGATGAATTATATGGATGTGGGAAGGAATTTTGTGTTATGGCATGTATAAGTGGTGAAGGGTTTTGATGTGGAAAGCTAGGAGGTGAGGTTGAATAATTAAAAGATGATGGCTCTTGATGAATGGAGTGTGAATAAGTGAAATTTCTTTGGTTTTGATCACCCCAGGCACAGCTTGAGTAGTGATCAAAGTCATCAAAATATGGACCATTTTGTGGCTCTGGAAAGTATCCCATTTTATGTTTTTGATACTCTCACCCACCATGAGCATAGTAAAGTGGATCATTCTGTGGTGGTGGAGAGCTTCCCATGAAATTTGATTGACTACCATATGATGGATGCTCCTTTCTTTCCTGCAGAAAGCTTTGTCTCAAACAATAATCACCAAAAGAAATTGGAATCTCCGTTGTCACAAATGAGGAAATTTCCAGTGAGGCAATATCACAAACAGTTAGTTAGCAAAAGAAAATAAAGAAACAGAAGAAAACAATAACAAAAGAAAAGTTTCTAATCTAGTAAATCAATCAACCGGTAGTTTGTTAATCACAATTAATCCCGGGCAACGGCGCCATAAACTTGATGCATGAAAACTTGTCTCTCAACAAATTTCCTTCAGCAAGTATACCGAATTGTCATCAAGTAATAACTCACAAAAGAGTGAGGTTGAATCCCACAGAGATTAACGGATTAAGCAATCAATGGTTAATTGATTATCCTAGTTAGATGAATCATATTGGAGTGATAAGTAACAAGGAAATGTAAATGGCATAAAAGTAAAGAAAGCAATAAAGTGCAGAAAAGTAAAATGGCAAGAAAAGTAAATATAAGAACTAAAAATAAAATGAACATTGGGATCAAGAGATATTGCAATCCTTCGGATCAAGTTTATTCTCATCTCTTCCTCAATCAATGCATTCATTGATCTTCTTGGCAATCTTAAGTGATTGGATCCCAATTCCTTGGCAATCTAATCTCTCTAAGCTTGAAAAATTTCCCAATTCCTTGATTTAATTGCTCATGGAAAGAGATGAGGTTTGGTCACTGATTATACCACACACATTCATAGATCAAAGTATTGGTAAGATTAAATGTCACAATATCCATCCAACCCCCAACCTAATCCGATATGAGAGAGCATTTCTAGCATGATTTCCTCATTCCTTTTCCAAGGTTCCGAGGAAATCCAAGTATGAGCAATTTCTCTTCCAAGACAATTACCCAATTGGATGAAGATCGAAAGCTCTCTAGTAAAATCAAGAGAAAGGAAAGAAGAAGAAGAATAAGAACTACAATTGATCCACTGAATCACAGTAGTGCTCTCTAACCCAATGAAAAGAGTTAGTTGATCATTGCTCTACCAAAATAGAAAAGAAAGAAAGTGCAGAAAAGTAAAGATGAAGATTAAAACTAACATTGAAACTTCCAAATTCATAAATGAAAAGTACAAAGAAAAGAAAGAGAAGGAAAAGTATGTGAGGGGAGGGAGTCCGAAGACCCCTCTTCAATCTCCAATCTCTAGCCTACCTTGAATGTACAAAATAAGCCCTTTATATAGGCTCTCCTAAATTACAAAATGAAATTAAAAGCAAATTACAATTAAATGAAAATTCCTATTCTAGATGCTTCTTGTGGTCTTGATTGGTTGACACTTGTGGGCTTGCTTCCTTGAGGTTGGGTGGTCCTTGAAAGAGAAGGGAATCAAGTTGAGGTCTAGGTGCTTAGTGTTAATGCTGCCGTTAGCCACACTAACGCTACAGGTGTGGCGTTAGTACCAAAGTTATTGTGGCTAACGTTGCACTTGTTACCAATTGGTGTTTTGGGGGCTTAAAAGAGGCCTCTTGTTTGTGCTCCAATTTCATGCCCAATATAGACTATTATATATCTTTGGAAATCTCTGAATGTCAGCTTTCTAATGCAACTAAAATCACCTCAATTTGACATTTGTAACTCAAGTTATGGTCCTTTGAAGTTGACATGGTCGCTGGTATAGTCGCCAGCGTTACTGGAAAAAGTGAGTCACAATAACGCTAGCGATCAGGGGCTTAATATTGCCAGGTTCTGGTGCTCAAACTTAATGTCCACCCCTTACTATTATATATTTTTGAAAAGCCCTAGATGTCTACTTTCTAACGGTATTGAAAGCGCATCATTTGGAGCACTACAGCTCGAGTTACACTTCTTGGTAGGTGAAGAGGTCAGTTGGCCTTACTACAGGTTGACACCATGTTCATCTTTACACATTCGGGGCAGGTTTTCTCCCTCAAATTTAGTGTCCACCATGTAGTGCCATATATGCTTGGAAAGCTCTAGAATCCTACTTTCCAATGCCTCTGGAATCACCTCATTTGGAGCTTTGTGGCTCAAGTTATTTTTGTTTGAAGAAGGCATGGTCAGGCTGCCACGTGAGACTTTTGCCCACGTTAACTAACACGTTAATGTAGTTAACGTGGCTGTTAACGTGGGTCTTTTTGCTTCACAAACGTTAGTGGAGATCACCTTTTCCACCAACGTTGGCATCTCCCTTTCCTTCCACGTTAACTACCACATTAATGTAGTTAACGTGGCCATTAACGTGGGTCTTTTTACTTCGCAAACGTTAGTGGCACTCACTTTTTTCACTAACGTTGGCATTTCCCTTTTCTTCCGCATTAGTTCCCACGTTAATGTAACTAACGTGAAAGCTAACGTGGTGCTTCTTTGCTTCACAAATGTTAATGGCGTTCACCTTTTCCACTAACGTTCCATGCTCGTCTTCTTCAAAGTTAATGCCACTAACTTTCTCACTAACGTTGGGGCTTCTCTTTTCTTCCACGTTAATGACCACATTAGTGGCACTAACATAGCCACTAACGTGGCTCTTCTCTGCTTCTTGTTACCTGAAATCAATCAAACAAAGTGCATCAAAGTCTTGCTCTTAATCATGGGATCATGCATCATCCAATTTATCATTCAATTCATGCATAATTCTCATGAAATCATTCAAAATTCACAATATTTGCTTGAATCATGGTATGATTGCATTTTCACCCAAATTCTTGCTTATTTCCTAAGAAAATGCATGAAACCATCCTAAAGCATACAAAAAATGGCTAGTAAAACTAGCCAAGGTGCCCTGGCATCAACTATACAAGGAGAAGATGAAGGATATACATGATCAGCACATCAAGAGGAAAGAATTCCAACCTGGAGATTTAGTCCTCCTTTACAAATCTCGACTGAGGCTCATGCCAGGCAAGTTGAGATCAAGATGGGAAGGTCCATACATAGTAGAGAAAGCCAAACCGTACGGAGTTTATCACCTAAGTTACCCTTCCAGCTCCGAACTTATCAAGGTTAATGGACATCGCTTAAAGCTGTACCATGGTGAGAAGATGAAGAAAAACAAGGAGCTTGAGATCTTCCTCTTGGAAGATCCCCACATAGCCGAAGACTGAGCTAGTGGAGCGTCCAACTTACGGACGTTAAAGCAAAGTGCTAGGTAGGAGACAACCCACCAAGGTATGATCATTCTTTTCTTTGTTTTTTATTTTCATATTCAATAACTCTTCTTTTTATTAGTACATTTCGTGCATCTGCATTTATATACTTTTATAATAAAAGCGAGAAAAATCACATCACGCGTTCGCGTGACCGACGCGTCCAAGTTGCATTGGCATTGGAAATAAAAAAGGATTGAACAGAGAGTTGCGCCAGAATGTAGCTGGAGGCGTGCTTTAGGCACAATTTAATCCACGCGACCGCGTGGAAGACGCAATCGTGTCAATTGCAATTTGGCCTCACCACGCTTCTGTGTCACCCACGCGAACGCGTGGCCCTGCATTTCGACGTAACAAGGGTGAATGGCCGAAAGTTGTGCCGGAGCTGGGCTGCATTTGTGCTAATCGCACAGGCCCTTTCACGTGAATGCATGCCCCACGCATCCGCGCCAATTTCTTAAAAGGCCATCCACGCGATCGCGTCATCCACGCGATCGCGCCACCCAAAATTTTCGCAAAACATAAATTAAACAGAGAGTTGTGCGAGCGTGAAGCTACCCTCGCGCCACTAGCACAAATCATGTCACGCGTCCGTGTGACCGATGCGTCCGCGTCATCTCACTTAAGGGCTTCCCACGCGACTGCGTGCCCCACGCGGCCGCGTCACTTGCACCGCACAGCGCCCCTGATTTGCCAACTATCTTATCTTTTTTTTCTCCAAATCCTATTTTCTCTTCTTCCTTCTTCCTTCTCACTCACTCTCTCTCTCTCTCTCTCTCTCTCTCTCTCTCTCTCTCCCATTAACAAGGTTTTCTTTTCTTCTTCTCCCCTTACTTTTCTATTATTCTTCTTAATTTTATATGTTATTTTCTTTTTTTTCTCTTTTCCTATTACTTTCACTATCCATATTTTCTTCCCCTTTTCTTTTCTTCTTTCTTTTAATTGGTGTTGGAATTTATTTGGGTCATTGTTTTGCTTGTGAATTATTAAAAAAAATATTGTTTGACAATTATATATTCCTTTTAGGGTTGCTTGCATGTTCAATCTAATACTTTCCATACCTTAGTTATCATGCATGCTATGTGTTTGTGAAAAAGCCCGTATGGCATCATGCACTTTTCTACATTATTCTATTCTACTATTCAATGCTTGCTTTTCACAAATTCCCTTTACTATTTTATTAATTGAATTTAATTGTCAATACAAACATGATAGTTTGTTACGAAGTGATGCTTGATCTATGCTACTCATGCCTTTGCTGGCATGCCAATAAACATCTTGCATCTACTTACCCTCTAATGCACTTATTTTTTTCCTTTTGATGAACTTTTCACATGTTGTCATGACCATGTGTTCCCTTCATTCATCTTTACCGTGCATTGACTATCACTCACTCAACCCTCTCCCTTGCTTTATCTCTTTAAATTTAATTTACTTTCTCTTCCCTTTTTTTCAGAATGGCCACTAAGAAAGGCAAAGAGAAAGCTACCCCCAAACCCACAGCAAGAAAAGGAACAAAAAGAGCATTAGTGGCAGAACCTTCTTCAACTGCAGTCAAGCCCTCAACAAAAAGAATTAAAAGGATCATAAAGGTTGATGAAAAGGAGAGAGCTTTCCCAGCAAAGGACACTGCACGATTCCCGAATAACTACTGTGAGCAGCTGTTTCCTATTCTGGCAGCTCAGAATTACAACAACGAACACCTTCTCATCCTTCTGCATCGTATTTCCGCCTTTGTTGAGCCGCAAATTGCACAAAGACACTGGGGATTTTTACAGAGACAGCCACGACAGGTCAATCTTTCTTGGGTAGTTGAGTTCTACTCCAACTTCCACCTGCCAACCCTGCAGTCGGTCTATATACATCAGAAGCAAGTCCCTATTACAGAAGAAGCCATTCAGTGAGCCTTAGATCTTCCACCTGCTCCAGAAGGATTGGACGCCTTTCAGAAAGCCGCAATCAAGTGCCAGGCATACACCTTTGATTGGGACGTTGTTCTCAGAATTATCGCTCAACCTGGCAGCAAATGGATCTTCGGATACCATCGTTCCCGTCCTAAGGACATCTCGGCTTCCGCACTTACCTTAGAGGCTCATGTATGGGCCCAGATTATGTCCCATTACGTCTTCCCGAGTACTCATGAGTCCTCCTTCACCGCAGACATGGCCGTTCTACTATGGTGCATCCTCACAGACCAGCCTCTTAATTTACCAAGACATATCCGGAATGCTATGGAACATGTGCAGATCACGGGCAACCTACCTTTCCCCGCCTTGGTCTCTGATCTTATCTCGGCAGCCAGAGTATCCTACAGAGCTGGAGACACCAAACCCATTCTTCCACGGGATGATCAGTACGTCCCCAACGGGAGATATCTCAGGCCATAACTTGCCACTACCAGCCAGTCCACAGAGGATGTTGTAGCTCCTCCACCATCTAGTAGTCAGTTGCTGCACCAAATACTGAAGTGATTGGACCAACAAGAAAAGAAAGCAAAGCTTTGAGAGCACCGCAACCACCGCCATTTCAAACACCTCAAGGAGCTACTTACAAGCAATCACAGACCCGATGACGATCCAGGCATTCCGGACTCCACTTCTTTCACCAGCCCACTTTTATCTGTTCTTACTGTATGAGAATTGAATTAGTGGAGCTTGATTTGTAATTATTTTGAAGAGCTTATTTATTCTTGATCAAGTGGACAAGAATCATATAGTTACATTCACATATATAGGTTGCATTGCATTACATGAGTTTTTACATGTTCCTACTCATTTATTTTATCTCCTTCAACTAAGCATGAGAACATGCTAATGTTTAAGTGTGGGGAGGTTGATAAACCACTATTTTATGGTTTATAATGTATTTAATTGTGTGGTTTTATCATGATCTTTGCCCACTTATTCATATAATTAGCATGCATTTATATTTCCTTCCTAAAATTATTACATGATTGAAAACTTACTTCCTAGAGACTTTTAATTAGGTATTTTAATTCTCCTTTATCCCATTCAATACCATGATCCGTTTCAGGCTTAATAGGGCATGAATGAATTGGATATTGGAAAGGAAGTTTGCAAAAATGGAAGGAATACAAGAAATTAAGGAGATGACCAGCGAGAAGTGACGTGGCCGCATGGCTCACGCGACCGTGCGAAAGAGAGGAAATTGCAGTGACGCGGCCGCATGGCTCACGTGCCTACGCGGATTGGAAAAGCATAAGTGACGTGGAGGCATGGACGACGCGCCTGCGTGGGAAAGCAAAACGCCGAATGACTTGTCTGCATGAATGACGCGACCGCGTGGCATGCGCGATCTGCAGAATTTCAGAAGTCGCTGGCAGAGTTTCTGGGCCGGATTTTAATCCAGTTTTCGGCCCAGAAAAATAGACTAGAGCCAGGGAACATGAAGAAACAGAGAGGGCATTTCATTCCGCATAATTTTTAGTTTTAGATCTGGTTTTTACTCATTCCTTAGGTTTTACACACTTGAGCATTCACAATTAAGAATTGGAGGATTTTGGCTTTAGCTTTTGAGAAGAGTTTACCTCCGGTACTAGTCATTATATTTTGTTATTTATTTTGTGCTTATTCTTCCATGTTCTTAATCCCCCTAGAGTTGACATTGGCTTATTTTTACAAGTTATCAATATAGACTATTTTTATTTTTAATTAATCCTTTTCATTATTATTTATCATGTCTCTTTTTAATTCATTTTCCTATATTATGAGTTCTACATTCACAATGAGCAAGTAGTTCCCTTACTTGATGGGGAGTTGATTGAAAGGAACCCTTGAGTTGGGGGTACTTAAAGGAGAAATTGTAATTGGGCTCATTGTTGGAATGCCCTCTAGTCACTGACACAAATCCTTTTCAATGAGCGGATTGGGACTTGTGAATAGAAACAGCATTCCAACTTGTTTGACTCTCCCTTACTTAGTAAGGGGTAACTAAACAGAGCAATCTTCAATTATCAATTAATCTTGAGAGTACTTCAACAAGAATAGGGCTTCCAACTAATCTACTCCCAGTCAAGGCTTTTATTTAGAATTAATTAAATTCTCTATTTTAATTTCTTATTATTCAACTCAACCATTTTTGAAAACGCCTAATTGATAAAATAGCACATCTCTCTGCAACTCGTTGAGAGACGACCTGGGACTCATACTCCCAGTATTTTAATTTAAATTTTGTGACAACCCTTCTAAATTGATAAGCGGATTTTCGGTTGGCTAAGGACTGTACTTGCAACGCATTTCTATTAATAATTTCTTTACCCGCCAATTTCCGTCACGTCAAGATCCAATGCCCAGAAAGTTGGGCTGGAATCGTGTGGCTCGTATGTGTTTAGCACAAAACGAGAAAGCGTGAGCGACGTGTCCGCATCGCGTGGAATTTATGGCCTCCTTAAAAGGAAACAAAGAGTTGCACCAAAACGACGCTGGAACTGTGTGTCTAGCACAATTCACAGCGACACGTTCGCATGCCTCACGCGTCTGCGTCACCCTTCTTTTACCCAACTTACGCGATCGCGTCCATCACGCGACCACATCAACCCCTTTCACCCTAATCACGCGAACCCTAGCCCGTCGCGCCCCCATTACCCCCTCCTTCTCCTTCCTTCTCTTCAACCTCCACCAACCAGCCACCACCGCCGCGCCCAACACCTCCAACCACCCAGAAGACCCGGCGACACTTCCCTCCCTTCTTTCTTCTTTCTTCTCTTCTCCTTTCTCTCCCCCCTTCTTCATCCCTTCCACTCCCTCCATTGCCACGCCGCCTCACCGAGTAGACAACCACCACGCCGCCTCTCATCCCTGCAGACCACCACCACCCCCTTACAACATTCGCCCCCTCCTCCTTCTTCCCCCTCCCTCAACCTAACCTAGTACTACATTCCCCCTGCCCCCATCCGGCCACCACCGTGCCACCGTCGTGCAGCCACCAGTGCCACTACTCCTCTCTCTATCTCGTATTCTAAACCTACCCAAACCAGGTTCCGCTGAACACCGATTTCTTTTTTATCAATAGTTAGTTGCATATTTTTTTCAGATTCTATTCAAAGTAGTATAGTTAGAGATGCATGATTCTAGTGGATTCTAAGTGGTTAGGTAGTTAGGATGTGGTTAGTGGATTTAGGCCTGATAATTGTGCCGTTCTTGATTACCTGTTTTATCTATTTTGCAATTTTGATCTGGCTATGATAATAATTCTGTTCATATACTGTTCTTCATATTTCATGCTGCTATTTACTGTTCTTATATTTGTGATTCTTTGCAGTATTATTTAACTTTTCTATGAACTATTTTTCTTGCTATTTATTACCTGGGACCATCCAATTTTAGCCGAAATGCTGCCCAATTTTCTGCAAATTATTTCATTTTTTCCCATTCATGTATTGGTTTTGGCAATTTTGAATTTTGCACTACTTGGCTACAACCAAACCAATTCATGAATGCACGGGCTAGCATTCTTATTCCATTCGATTCCCTGGTTAATACTTTGTATTATTGATGATTTCGCCTTCCTTTTCCACTTCCCTTATCTATATGAATTATCATCAATAAACTGCAAACCTTGCTTGAATATGAGTTGCTTATTCTTTCAATTTGTGAATCTCTTGTTAACTAGGAAACCCTTTATCATGCTAATTCCTTTAACCTTCTTTTTCCTAACTCACTGCTTTCACTTTCTACCTTCCCTTTCTCACCTATTAACCATCTTCACTTTCTGACTTCTCTTTTTACCTGACTCCTTTAACTTTTAACTCAAGGCATGATCACTGTTTTTCCTAATTAACATGACTTTCACTAACAATATATTTTGGATTGTGATTTTTATTCTCAGACTTTTTCATTTGAACACAATCTAACCTGCACATATATTTGACTCATTTCACGCTCTTCTTCCTCCTTTGCCACTCTGTGCTTCTATTGCTATTTGCCTACATGTTTTCCTACTTTTCTTCTTAAATTATATCCTGGAATTTCTGCTTTTCAGGATGTCTGACCTTCAAAGCAAAGGAAAAGGCAAAGCAACCACTGGCAAAAGAAAAAGAGGCGAATCCTCTATGTCCATCCTTGGCATTCTACATGATGATTTCTGGCGGGAGAAGAACTTTACCCCGCAGAAAAAAGCTGATCAGTTGGTACCTGCGGCTGACCCAGTGAAATTTGCAAACAAATACTGTGAGCTGAAGTACCCAGGTTTTGCCACATCCAGGAACCTGTACCTGGAAAGGACACTCAAAATTCCAGAGGAACTCAGGCAGTACACTTAGAATCAAATCAAACAAAGAGGCTGGTTCTTCCTGGAGAGAAACTTGACTGAGATCAACTCATCTTGGGTCAAAGAATTCTACTGTAACTACTTTAAGACATCCCTGGATGTAGTACAGCTCAGAGGCAAGCAAATTCTGGTTACTGAGGAAGCCATTGAAGACATCCTCCAACTCCCACCTAAATCAGATCAGCCAGACAGTTACCAAAAGGCTGAGGAGGATATGAGATTCATGAGATTTGACTGGGATGCAGTGAAACGGGATATAACTCTTGATCCTACTGTTCCATGGGTCATGGAAAAGAGCACAGTGGTACCCAAGGGAATCAGGCGAATATATCTGAATGATGAGGCTCGACTATGGCAGCAGATTCTGAGTAACTACGTAATACCGAGCACTCACGAAACGGAGGTGCCAGCTGCTATGATTACCCTCATCTAGTGTGTGATGATGGGTAGGGACTTATATCTGCCCCACTTCATCTGGCATTACATGACCAGGGTCCATGTCAGAGGCACCCTCCCTTTTCTATTCCTGATTACTCAGTTGGGTCGCCGAGCTGAGGTACATTGGGAAATTGCTGATGAAAAGCCATCCGCCGCGGACCGCAGGAAGATCATCCCTCACAGTAGAAAGTTTCAAACTCTTGGCTACCAACCTCCGTTCCTCACTGACTCTGCTGAGGCAGCTACATCTTTAGCTACCCCTTCAGCATCCACTACCCTAGCTCCATCCGCTGCACCTACACCTGCTCCTGAGCCTGTTTATCGTCTGGTGCATCGACTCTTTGACCGCATAGACCAGATAGAGTGCCGCCACCAGTAATAATTTATGAGATCTGAATGTCGCAACAAGCGATGTTATGAGAGGTCTGAGCGTCGCCACAAGCGGCGCTATGAGCACCTCAAGCTGATGATCCGATCCGGTGGCGACATCCCCTCCGAGCCAGACACACCATCAGAGACATCTGAGAAGGAGGCAAGCGATCTTGAGGAGGAGGCACATACTCAGGCTGAGCAGGCAGCACCTGAGCACACTACACCACTACTTGAGAAGCACCACCACCTACAGGCCACAGATCCGAAGATTCCTCTACAGACGGAGCCTCCGCTTCAGCAGACCGCTCCTCCTACACTCACTGAGACTACAAACCCTCTGCCTACTACCGAGACACCAGCAGCCCATCCTTCCGGAGATGACATTTCCTCACACCCAGTTTGAGTGAGCATCAAGGACGATGCTATTATTTAAGTGTGGGGAGGTTGCCATCTCTGGCATATTTTTTGGTGAACCAGTATAAGACTCTTTTATCTTATTTTGTTCATTTTCTATATTTTATTTTATTTTATCTTTTAGTACTTATACATTTTTCTTTTGCTTTTGCTACATTTTTATGTTTTTTTTTTTTTGCATTTTGCACTTTGGGCTGTATATATCTTAGATACTTTAGCTTAATTTGCACTTTTAGTTTACTCGTTATATATTAAGTGGATTTATTAGTATAGTTTACCCCTTTTAGCATATGATAGTTCGGTTTAATTGAAAATAAAATGGAGTAAACTAGAGACTTTAGCATAACAGAATAAAACAATCCACACACCTTGTATATATAGCATTACTTGTTAGTTAGTTAACAACATTTCTTCAAGGAGAAACACTAAGATTTTAAGGGGCACCTTAAGATTTACATTGAGTTAAATGGAAACTCTTAATTTCTACTTGCATGACATACATAACTGATATATGATTTATGAGCTTGAGAACACACAGTCCGTGAGTTTTGAGCTTAATTGTATGCTTACATCAAACCATAAATTTCATTCCTGTGTGTTTCGCACTTCTTTTCTATGCTTGCAATCTTTATTTTGTTTTAATCTATATGTCCAATTATAGAATACAGATGCATACCAAGAGATGATTGAGGCCATTATTTGTATTTGCGCCCACGTGTCCCAATAAACCTACCTTTTATGCCATCCTTGTTAGCCCTCTTGAGCTTTTTAATCCTCTTCTATTTTATAACCACATTACTAGCCTTAAGCAAAAAAATAAAATAAAAATCCCAAGTTGGATCCTATGTTAGCTTAAGATAGATATTGTGTAAAATTTAAGAATGGGAAATTTTATGGGAACATGAGATGACAGAAACAAAGTAGGGATTTGTATTAAACAAAATGTTTCAAAAATTTGGGAAGCATGCTCATGTAAAATCAAAACAATTAAATTACCATGTGCATTGAAAAAAAATAAAAATAAAATAAACAAATAAACAAATAAACAAATATTCTTAGTATTTAAATAAGGGATACAAAAAATGCAATTACAAAGAATTAATGCACATGGGACAAAAGTCAAAAAATAAATTTTGATGCATGAGCATTTAACACAAAAGTGGAAAGGTTTGGGTAGCTAGGTGAAGAATTATGAAATTATATAAAATATGTATATGTTAGGTGAGATCTTAAACTAGTCAAGGATTCACTTTGTTAGCTGACTTAGCCTTATATATATACATCCTTACCCTTACCTCAGCCCCATTACAACCTGAGAAAAGACCTCATGATTTTTGTATGTCTATATTCCATATTTGTTGATTGGTTGGATGAAAAACAAAGTTTTAGAATGCATGACTAGAAAAGAAGAGAGTGATTAACCCCAAACACTGAGTGATTAGAGAGTAAACACAAAATCCAGTGAGGGTTCAATAGCTCATTCTTATATATCCATATTTAATTAATTGTCTTGCAAGTTGTGAACTATCTTAACTCAACTCAATTGTAAATGTGCTTTAATATAATTTGGCCCTAATTGTACATATATGATTCCTTGAAGATATAAATTAATTTAACTACATGTAAGCCTTATATATAGGTGAATAATAACTAGAATTGCATGACTCATTTAGGTAGTTGCATTTAGAATATATTGCATTACATAAGATTCTACCATTTTACCTTTACTATTTTCTCTTGGATTTAGCATGAGGACATGCTATTGTTTAAGTGTGGGGAGGTTGATAAACCCCTATTTTATGATTCATCTTCTGCTTAAATTGAGTGTTGTTATCAAATCTTCACCCACTTATTCATGTAAATTGCATGGTTTTACTATTCCTTCCTTGTTTTATGATATATGAGAAAACATGTTTCTTATGCTTTAAAAATATTAAATTTAATTATCCTTTATTACCATTCGATGCCGTGATTTGTGTGTTGAGTACTTTCAGGCTTTATAGGGCATGAATGAATTAGAGGATGGAAAGAAAACATAAAAAAATGGAAGGAAAGCACAAAATGGAGTTTTTGAAGAAACTGGAAGCGACGCGAACGCATGGACAACGCGGACGCGTGCTTAGCACAAAGAGCATCGACGCGAGCGCATGGATGACGCAAACGCGTGACTCACATGAAACACAACTAACACGGACGCATGAATGATGCGACTGCATGGAAGAGCGAAATTCCAGACGACGCGACCGCGTGACCCACGCGGACGCGTGAACTGGCAATCTGGATAAACTACAGAATGCGCTGAAGATGATTTTGAGCCACATTTTGGTCCAGATCCAAGCCTAGAGAACACAGATTAAAGGCTATAAATTAGGGAATCCATCAATTAATCAGGGGATCATCAGAACATACATTCATACATAGTTTGAGGATTTAGATATAGTTTTTAGAGAGAGTGGTTCTCTCCTCTCTCTCTCTCTTAGCATTAGGATTAGGATTAGGATTTCATCTTCTTCAATCACAGGTTCAATATTCCTTTTATTTATTTTCTCAATTTAGTTTACGAACTCTTCATGTTTAGATTGATTTCCTAATTAATACAATTTGAGGTATTTCAGACTTATGATTGTTTTCTCTAATTTATGTTATTGATGCTTGGGCTCTATCCAAATTATTTTTATTCGAGTAGATTTTATTCCCTTTTGGCTATGGTTAAGTAATTGGTGATACATGAGTTATCAAACTCAGTAGTGGTTGAAATTGGCAATTAATAATTAATTTAGATCGCTCTAAAAGTTGACTGAAACTCGAGGATCAATTTAATTAGTCTACTTGACTTTCCTTTATTTAATAAGGGATAATTAAGTGGAATTAAAACCCAATTCTCAGCACACCTGATAAGGATAACTAGGATAGAAATTCCAATTCTCATACCTTGCCAAGAGTTTTCTTAGTTATTGATTTTCTAATTCCTGCAATTTGTTTCTCTTGTTCAAAACCATTTCAAAACCCAAAAACATTGTTTTCCATAACCAATAATAAACACACCTCCCTGCAATTCCTTGAGAAGTTGACCCGAGGTTTGAATACTTCGGTTTATAAATTTTATTGGGTCTGTTACTTGTGACAACCAAAATTTTTGTAAGAAAGGAATTCTTGTCAGTCTAAAAGCTATACTTACAACGGGAATTTATTTGTGAAAATTCTAGATCGCGCGAGAGTGCCGTTCATCAACGGCCCCATGAAGTCAATACCCCATACGTCAAACAATTCAATCTCTAAGATCCCTTGCTGAGGCATGGCGTAACCATGAGGTAGATTACCAGCTCTTTGGCAACTATCATAATTCCGTACAAACTCTCGGGAGTCTTTATAGAGACTAGGCCAGTAAAAGCCACATTGGAGGACTTTTGTAGCTGTTCGCTCACTTCCGAAATGTCCTCCATATTGTGATCCATGGCAGTGCCAAAGGATCCTCTACGCTTCTTCTCTAGGAACACATCTACGGATTATTCTGTCTGTGCATCTCTTAAAGAGATATGGTTCATCCCACAAGTAGTATTTTGCATCAGAAATTAATTTTTTCGTTTGCTGCTTGCTATACTCCTTGGGTATGAACCTTGCAGCCTTATAGTTTGTAATGTCTGCAAACCATGGTACTTCCTGAATGGCAAAGAATTTCTCATCCGAAAAGGTTTCAGAGATCTCAATGATGGGGAAGGACGCCCCTTCTACTGGTTCTATCCGGGACAGGTGATCTGCCACTTGGTTTTCTGTCCCTTTTCTGTCTCTTATTTCTATATCAAACTCTTGCAGAAGTAGCACCCACCTTATGAGCCTGGTTTTGAATCCTACTTTGTGAGTAGATATTTAAGAGCAGCATGGTCAGTGTACACAATCACCTTTGATCCTACCAAATAGGATCTGAACTTGTCAATGGCATAAACCACTACAAGCAATTCCTTTTCTATGGTTGTGTAATTCTTCTATGCATCATTTAGGACACGGCTGGCATAGTAAATAACATGCAGAAGTTTGTCATGCCTCTGTCCCAATACTACACCAATGGCATGGTCACTGGCATCACACATCAGTTCGAATGGTAATGTCCAGTTTGGTGCAGAAATGACTGGTGCTGTGACCAGCTTAGCCTTCAGAGTCTCAACGGCCTGCAGACACTCTGTGTCAAATATAAATGGCGTGTCAGAAGCTAGCAGATTACTTAGAGATTTTACGATTTTTGAAAAATCCTTTATAAACCTCCTATAGAATCATGCATGCCCCAAAAAGCTTTTGATTGCCTTAACATTGGCAGGTAGTAAAAATTTTTTAATTACCTCTACCTTAGCTTGATCCACCTCTATTCCCTTGTTTGAAATTTTGTGTCCAAGGACAATTCCTTCAATCACCATAAAGTGACATTTCTCCCAGTTTAAAACCAGGTTGGTCTCTTGGCACCTTTTTAGAACAAGTGTTAGATGATCAAGACAGGAGCTGAATGTGTCTCCATATACTGAGAAGTCATCCATGAGGACTTTCAGAAATTTTTCCACCATATCAGAGAAAATAGAGAGCATGCATCTCTGAAAGGTTGCAAGTGCATTACACAGACCAAATGGCATCCTTCTGTAGGCAAATACCCAGATGGACATGTGAATGCTATTTTCTCTTGATCCTGGGGATCTACTGCAATTTAGTTGTAGCCTGAATAGCCATCCAAAAAGCAGTAATAGTCATGACCTGCTAGTCTTTCTAGCATCTGGTCTATGAATGGTAAAGGAAAATGATCCTTTCTGGTGGCTGTATTGAGTCTTCTTTAGTCATTACACATGCGCCACCCTGTAACTGTTCTTGTAGGAACCAGTTCATTCTTTTCATTATGCACTATTATCAATCCTCCCTTCTTCAGGATGACTTGGACAGGGCTCACCCAGGGGCTATCAGAAATAGGATAAATAATTCCAGCCTATAGTAGTTTAGTGACCTCTTTCTGCACCACTTCCTTCATGGCTGGATTCAGCCGCCTTTGTGGTTGTACCACTGGCTTAGCATTATCCTCCAAGAGAATCTTGTGCATGCATCTAGCTGGGCTATTGCCCTAAGATCACTTATGGACCACCCAAGAGCTGTCTTGTGTGTCCTTAGCACTTGAATCAGTGCCTCCTCTTCCTGTGGCTTTAAGGTTGAGCTTATGATCACAGGAAAAGTATTATCTTCTCCCAGAAATGCATATTTCAGGGATGGTGGTAGTGGTTTGAGCTTAGGTTTAGGCTGCTTTTCCTCTAATTGAGGAATTTTCAGAGGTTTCTCTGTTTCCTCTGGCTCCTCCAGATCAGGCTGAACATCTTTAAATATGTCCTCTAGCTCTGATTCGAGACTCTCAGTCATATTGACTTCTTCTACCAGAAAGTCAATAAGATCCACTTTCATGCAGTCTTTTGGTGTGTCTGTATACTACATAGCTTTGACAGCATTCAACTTAAACTCATCCTCATTGACTCTCAGGGTCACTTCCCCCTTTTGGCCATCAATGAGAGTGCGTCCAGTTGCTAGGAAAGGTCTTCCTAGAATGATAGTTGCACTCTTGTGCTCTTCCATTTCTAGCACTACGAAGTCAGTGGGAAAGGTAAATGGCCCAACCTTGACAATCATGTTCTCAATTATGCCTGATGGGTATTTAATGGAGCCATCAGCAAGTTGAAGATAGATCCGGGTTGGTTTGATCTCTTCGGTCAAACCAAGCTTTCTGATAGTGGATGCAGGGATTAGGTTGATACTTGCCCCAAGATCACATAGAGCTATCTTGGTGCAAATTCCTTCTAATGTGCATGGTATCATAAAGCTTCCGGATCCTTAAGCTTCTCTGATAAGCTTTTTAGAATGACTGCACTGCATTCCTCAGTGAGAAAAACTTTTTTAGTTTCTCTCCAATCCTTCTTATGGCTTAAGATTTCTTTCATGAACTTAGCATAAGAGGGTATTTGCTCAAGTGCTTCTGCAAACGAAATCTTTATTTCAAGAGTCCTAAGATAGTCTGCAAAGCGGGCAAATTGCTTATCCTGTTCTGCTCGATAGAGTTTCTGAGGATAAGGTATTTTTGCTTTATATTCTTAAACCATGGTTGCTGCAGGTTTATTTCATACAGAAACAAGCTGAGACGCCTTCTTGAGGGAGTTATTATCAGCACTTGCAGGTGTCTGATCCCTTACTGGCATTTGAACGCCAGGATTGGGCGCTGGATTGGCATTTAACACCAGATTCCTACCCTATTCTAGCATTTGAACGCCAGAATTGAACATGGAATTGGCATTTGACGCGAACTTTTCACCCTTTTCTAGCATTTGGACGCCAGAATCATTCCTCTATAGGATCTTACTATCCTCAGAGAGATTTTGGGTAGTATTCTGTTCATCCCCTGTCAGCTGTTCTTTCCTTGGCTTTCTGCTACTTTGCGTTGATGTATTTAATGTTTTTCCACTCCTTAATTGAACAGCTTGACATTCTTCTGTTATTTGTTTAGATAACTATCGTCTTGTCTAGTCAAGTTGTGCTTCCATATTCTTATTAGCATCCTAAGTATCTTGTAACATTTCTTTAAATTCTGCTAACTATTTTGTCAAAGTAAGTAATTGCTGGTTGAGTTCAGCAACATTTTCTGGAGGACTAAGGTCAGTAGATACTGCATTAGCCTCTTCCTTCATGGAGGACTCACTCCTCAAGTACAGATGCTGATTTTTAGCAACAGTATCTATAAGCTCTTGAGCCTCTTCAATTGTCTTTCTCATGTGTATAGATCCACCAACTGAGTGGTCTAGAGATATCTGAGCTTTTTCTATAAGCCCATAGTAGAAGATGTCTAACTGCACCCATTCTGAAAACATTTCAGAGGGGCATTTCCTCAGTATTTCTTTGTACCTCTCCCAGGCGTTTTAAAGGGATTCATTATCCTCTTGCTTAAAGCATTGGATGTCCAGCCTTAGCTGTGTCATCCTCTTGGGAAGGAAATATTGATTCAGAAATTTTTCTGACAGCTGTTTCCATGTCCTTATGCTGGCCTTAGGTTGGTTATTTAACCGCCTCTTAGCTTGGTCTTTTACAGCAAATGGAAACAGTAATAATCTGTAGACATCCTGGTTTACTTTCTTATCATGTACTGTGTCAGCAACTTATAAGAACTGTGCCAGAAACTCAGTAGGTTCTTCCTGTGGAAGACCGGAATACTGGCAATTTTGCTGCATCATGATAATGAGCTGAGGATTCAACTCAAAATTACTGACTCCGATGGAGGGTATACAGATACTACTCCCATATGAAGCAGTAGCGGGGTTAGCATATGACCCCAGAGTCCTTCTAGACTGTTCATTTCCACATAGTTCCATGATGGAGAAAAGGAGATGATGTGGATTTATTTTTTTATTTTATTATATTTATATATATATATATTTTCGAAAAAAATTAATAATAAAAGAAAATTGGAAACTAAAAAATATAAAGTAAAAAAAATATTT
The DNA here is from genome assembly GCF_003086295.3 of Arachis hypogaea. Lineage (NCBI taxonomy): Eukaryota > Viridiplantae > Streptophyta > Magnoliopsida > Fabales > Fabaceae > Arachis > Arachis hypogaea. Next base: position 50,373,279 of record NC_092045.1, read on the forward strand.
GAAAATTTTTTATGAGGATTTTTGAAAAAAAAATGAAGAGAAAGTGGTTAGGAAGTTTTGAAAAAAAAAGATATGATTGAAAAGATATGATTGAAGACAATTTAAAAAGATTTGATTTTTAAAATTGATGACTAATTTAACGCAAAATTTTCGAAAATTTGGAGGAAACACCAAAGAACACCAAACTTAAAAATTTTAAGATCAAAACACAAGAAAGACTCAAGAACACTTTGAAGATTCACAAGAACACAAAGAACAAAAATTCAAAGACTCAAAGGATTCAAGAACATAAAAAGAACACCAAACTTAAAATTTTTAGAAAACCAAAAATAAATTTTCGGAAATTAAATAAAAACTAACAAGAAAACACCAAACTTAAAACATGCAACTAGACTCAAACAGAAGAATCTAAAAGAAAAATAATAAATTTTTGAAAAATTTTGAAAAGAAAATAAAAGACTCTGACCCAAAAGACAAAATTTTCCTAATCTAAGCAACAAGATGAAACGTCATTCGTTTAAACTCGAACAATCCCTGGCAACGGCACCAAAAACTTGGTGCATGAAATTGCAATCACTCTTGCAATCCCGCACAACTAACCAGCAAGTGCACTGGATCGTCCAAGTAATACCTTACGTGAGTAAGGGTCGATCCCATGGAGATTGTCGGCTTGAAGCAAGCTATGGTTACCTTGTAACTCTTAGTCATGAGATTAATGATAAAAAGGGTTTTTGTTTGCAATATAATAAAAGAACATAAAATAAAAAGTACTTGTGGTTCAATAATGGAGAATAGGTTGGAGTTTTGGAGATGCTATGTCTCTGAATCTCTGCTTTCCTACTATCTTCTTCTTCACGCACGCAAGACTCCTTCCATGGCAAGCTGTAGGTAGGATGTCACTGTTGTCAATGGCTACTTCCCATCCTCTCAGTGAAAATGGTCCATGTGTGCTGTCACCGCACGACTAATCATCTGTTGGTTCTCGATCATGTTGGAATAGAATCCAGTGATCCTTTCGCGTCTGTCACTACACCCAACACTCGCGAGTTTGAAGCTCGTCACAGTCATCCCTTCCCAGATCCTACTCGGAATACCACATACAAGGTTTAGACTTTCTGGATCTCAGGAATGGCCGCCAATAATTCTAGCTTATACCACGAAGACTCTGGATGCACAAGTTCGAACGCCTGTTGTCAGGAGAGGTACTCAAATTCGTGAACCAAGAACCCAAGAGATACACATTCAATCTAAGATAGAACGGAGGTGGTTGTCAGGCACACTTTCATAAGTTGAGAATGGTGATGAGTGTCACGGATCATCACATTCATCATGTTTAAGTGCGAATGAATATCTAAGCGTGATTGAATAGAAAACAGTGGTAATTACATTAATCCATCGAGACACAGCAGAGCTCCGCACCCCCAACAATAGAGTTTAGAGACTCATTCTGTAGAGATACAATGGAAAACGTGAAAATGTTATGTGGTACAAAATAAATCTCTAAAAGTAGTTTTTATACTCAACTAGTGACCTAGGTTTACATAAAATGAGTAAACTAAGATAGGTAGTGCAGAAATCCACTTCTGGGGCCCACTCGGTGTGTGCTTGGATTGAGCATTGGAGCTTTCACGTGCATAGGCTATTCCTAGAGTTAAACGCAAGCTTTGGTGCCAGTTTGGGCATTTAACTCCAACTTTTATGCCAGTTCTGGCATTTTGACGCCAGGGAAAGGTAGAGAGCTGGCGTTTTGACGCCACTTTACATCGTCAAAACTCGCTCAAAGTATAAACTATCATATATTGCTGGAAAGCCCTGGATGTCTACTTTCCAACACAATTAGGAGCGCGCCATTTGGAGTTCTGTAGCTCTAGAAAATCCACTTCGAGGGAAGGGAGGTCAGAATCCAACAACATCTGTAGTCTTTTTTCAGCCTCTGAATCAGATTTTTGCTCAGGTCCCTCAATTTTAGCCAGAAAATTCCTGAAATCACAGAAAAACACACAAACTCATAGTAAAGTCCAGAAATATGACTTTTTCACAAAAACTAATAAAAATATACTAAAAAGTGGCTAAATCCTACTAAAAACTATATGAAAATACCACCAAAAAGCGTATAAAATATCCGCTCATCAGTCATGCAGGTTTCTACCGGTGATTTATCAAGGACTTCAGTAAGGTAGCATTGCCTTTATCTCGTTTGCTACAGAAGGATGTAGAGTTCGAGTTCAGTAAAGATTGCATGGAGGCGTTTGATAAGCTGAAGGTTGCCTTGCCCCAAGCTCCTATAGTGAGAGGGCCTGACTGGAGTAGGCCGTTCGAGATCATGTGCGGCGCATCAAACTATACGGTAGGAGCAGCACTGGCTCAGCGCAAAGGTAAGGACCCTTATATTATTGCTTATGCTTCTAAGACTTTAGACAACGCTCAACCTAATTATACTACCATTGAAAAAGAGCTATTAGCTATTTTTTTGCTCTGGATAAATTCAGAGCTTATTTACTTGGTACTAAGGTGGTAGTATATTCAGACCATGCAGCCTTAAAATATTTGTTAGCTAAGAAAGAGTCTAAACCAAGGTTAATCCATTGGATACTTGACGTTAGGATTTTTGCCAGAAAAGAATGTCATAAAAATAGTCGCGTTGTAGATATAGTCTCTAAACCGACAAAAATCCCTTCGTACAAACGTTTTGGGTGTCACAAGTAACAAACCCCTTTAGAAATTGTTAACCGAGTATTCAAACCTCGTGTCGTCTTCTCAAGGAACTGCGAGGAAGTATGTTCTTATTATTGGTTATAAAGTTTGTAATCGGGGTTTAGAAGGTGAGAAGCAAGTAATTTAAATGATGAGTGAATTAAATGGCAATTAAAAATAAATAATAACTGTAAAACAACTCTTGGCAAGATAAGGGAATTTAGAGGTCTAACTTAGTTATCTCTCTCAACTATAATAAAAGTTGAATCTAAACTCCACTTGGTCAACCTTTACCAGGGCAAAGGAAAGTCAAGGGCCCGATTAAATTGACCTTTGAATCCTAATTATTTCCTAAGAAAAGGTTGGGATTATTCAGGTTCAGCTCAATTAGCAAGATAACGATTATTAATTACATTGAGTTTAATAACTGTTGGTTTACTAAATTCTTAATCAGAACCAAAAGGGGAAAAAGTAAAATTGCTGGAATAATAAAAATATCCTTAGATGGGAAGCAATGGCAACTTAATTCAAAGAGAACAATTATAAACTGAAAATACCTCAATTATCATTAATTCAAAGAACAATCCGTGACATGGGAGAAATTCATAAATCAAATTATAATAATAAATTCAAATGTTGGAATAAATAAATAAAAGTAAAACTTAAAATAAAAGAACATTAAACCTGGGATCCAGAGTTACTCTTAAAACAAGAAGAAATCCTAAATCCTAAAAGAGAGAGAGAACCTCTCTCTAGACTAAATCTAAATCATAGAAAAAACTAGAGAATTGGCGAACTCCCCCTGAATGGATGCATTCCCCTACTTCATAACCTCTGGTCTATGCCTTCTGGACTTGGATTTGGGCCAAAAAGGGCCTCAGAACTCGTTATGAGCGTTTTCTGCAATTTCTAGTGCGTGGCCTCTGTCATGCGTCCGCGTGGGTCACGCGGTCGCGTCATTCGGAGCTTTTCCTTGCCACGCGGTCGCGTCAGTCATGCGACCGCGTCATGTGCGTTCTGCTTAATACACGCGGTCGCGTCAGTCATGCGGCCGCGTCGCTGCTGATTCGTGCTTGGCACGCGATCGCGTCGTCCATGCGATCGCGTGGATACCAGTTTCCTTAAAGCTCCGTTTTGCTTTCTCCTTTCCTTTTAGTATGTTTCCTTTTTCATCATTTAAGTCATTCTGCCTTAGAAAATCTGAAACTACTCAACACACTAATCACGACATCGAATGGAAATAAAGGTAATTAAAATAATTAATTTTCAAAGCTTAGGAAACATGTTTTTCACAATATGACATAATAAGGAAGGGAAAGTAAAACCATGCAATTAATGTGAATAAGTAGGTGAGGGATTGTATAAATCACTCAAATTAAGCACAAAAGATCTCATGAAATATGGGTTTATCAACCTCCCCACACTTAAACACTAGCATGTCCTCATGCTAAATCCAAGGTAAATAATTAAGGTTAAACTGATGGAATGTTATGAAATGCAACCTATTCTAAATGCATCTACCTAATGAGTCATGCAATTCTAATTTATCCACTCATATATAAAGCCTACATGTAGTTAAATTATTTCGCATTCTCAAGGAGTTATATATACATATATAGATAACCCTCAAATAATAACGCAAGTGAGATGAGAAAGAAAACATTAAAACTTGCAAGACAATTATTAATTTGAATAGAGATAAATGTTAATGAGCTATTGAACCCTTACTGGATTTTGTGTTTACTCTCTAATCACTCAGTGTTTATTGGGTTAATCACTCTATTCTTCTTTTTATTCTTCCTTTTTATAACTTTGTTTTTCATCTAACAAATCAATTATAGAACATAGTCATACCAAAACTCATGAGGTCTTTAATCAAGGTTGTAATGGGGTCAAGGTAAAGGTAAGGATATATGTATAAGGCTAAGTGAGCTAATAAGTGAATCCTTAATTAGACTAAGATCTCACCTAACATACATATTTAGTAAAATAATGCTTCTTTACCTATTCTCCCTATTTTCTCACTTTTGATGTGGCATGCTCATGTTTCAGTTCTTGTTTTTATCCCATGTGCACTTATTTTTTATTTTGCATTGGGGAGTTCTTTTTGTATCCCCTTTTATTTAGATGTTGAAAATTTTTTTTAATGCACATGGTAATTGAATCACTTTGATTTTCTCATGAGCATGCTTCCCAAATTTATTTTTATTTCTTTTTAACTTTCCTAACCCTTTGTTTCTATCACTCACGTTTCCAAAAGGTTTCCCACATTTTACTCTATTAATAATTTTCTATCTTAAGCTAACCAAGGATTCACTTGGGATTTTCTTTTGTTTTTCTGCTTAAGGCTAGTAATTTGGCTAAATAGAATAAAGAGGTTTTAAAAGGCTCAAGGGGGCTAACAAAGGTGATGTAAAAGGTAGGCTAATCTGGGGTAAGTGAGCTAAAATCAAATAATAGCCTCAATCATTATTTTGGGATGTACCTATATTCTACAATCGGATATATAGACTAAAACAAAGTAAAGAACACTAGAATAAGAAAGAAGGTTGGAACACACAGGAATAAAAATTATGGTTTGAATGTAACCATACAGTTAAGCTCAAAACTCACAGGCTATATGTTCTCTAGCTGAAAAATCATTTATCACTTATGTATGTCATGCAGGTTTAAAAATTCTCATTATTCTCTTAAAAAGTAATTTAGGGTAGCCTTTGAAATTTTAATGTTTCTCCTTGATAAAATGTTGTCAGTTTAACTACATCATGTAATGCTATATATACAAGGTTTTATGGATCTAAATTTATTATGTTCAAGTTCCTGGCTTACTCTTTATTATTTTTGTCAATTTAAACTAAGCTATAATTAAGCTATCTTATGTCAAAAGGGTAAACTATACTAATTGATCCACTAATAAGTTAGAATTGCATCTAAACTAATGAACCAAATAACTTAAAATATGAACTAAAAATGCAAAATACAGAAAATAGAGTAACAACACACAAGTAGCAATGTATAAGTACTTAGAAAATAACAAATAAAAGAAAAAAGAGAAAAATACAGAAAAGTATCCAAAATAAAAGAAAAGTATGTAGTGGTTCACCAAGATAAACGCCAGAGATGGCGACCTCCCCACACTTAAAATGAAGCTTCGTCCCCGATACTCAATCAAGCCGGGTGTGAAGGAGTGTCATCACTGGTAGGGATGGTAGCTGGGGTCTCTATGGCGGTGGTGGGTTAAGAGTCTGGCTGCTGTAGAGGAGGGACTGACTGGAGTGGGATCTCCGGATCTGCAACCTCAAGCTGGGGCATAACCTCCTGATGTGGGGCAGCCTGCTCTGTGGCTGCCTGCTGATGAGTCTCCTCCTGGAAATGAGTCTCTGCCTGGGAATGAGGCTCCTCCTCGTGCTCATGCTCCTCCTCCTCTGATGGCTCTGATGGAGTGTCGGGCTCGGAGGGGATGTCGGCGCCCTGTCTGATCATCAGCTTCAGATGGGAATAGCGTCGCCTACTGCGGCACTCCAATCTCTCATACCGGCGCCTGTTATGGCACTCCATCTGATCAAGCTGGCAGAATAGACGGTGCACGAGTTGATAAACCGGCTCAGAGGCGGGTGGAGGTGTAGTGGTGGCAGCAGGGGCAGCTGGGGCAGCTGTGGATGAAGAGGGTCCAACAAACGGAGGGGCTGTCTCATCAGTAGCAGTGACAGGTGGTGGTCTGTAGCCCAAAGCAAGGAAGTTCCTGCTGTGCGGGATGATCTTCCTGCAGTCCGCTGCTGGTGGTCGCTCATCGGCATCCTCCCAAGGTATATCAGCCTGACGGCCTAGCCGTGTAACCAGATAAGGAAAGGGGAGGGTGCCTCGGACGTGGGCCCTGGCCATATAATGCCGGATAAAACGAGGCAAGTACAGGTCCTTACCCTCCAGCACACACCAGAGGAGGTTAATCATGGCAACCGGGATCTCAGTCTCATGAGTACTCGGCATCACATAGTTGCTCAAGATTTGATGCCATAGCCGAGCTTCATCATTCAAGTACACTCTCTTGATCCCTCTGGGCATAGTAGTGTTCTGACCCATCTCCCAAGGAACAGCAGGGTCGAGAGTAATCCGTGCCTTCACAGCATCCCAATCAAACTGCATCTGGCCCATGTCCTCCTCAGCCTGTGCATAACCATTTGGCTGATCGGACTTGGCTGGGAGCTGGAGAATGGTCTCAATGGCCTCCTCAGTGACCAGAATTTGCTTTCCCCTCAGGTTCACTGCATCTAGGGTAGTAAGGTAGTAGTTGCAATAGAATTTCCGGACCCAAGATGCATTGACCTCTGTCAGTGGTCTCTCCAGAAAGAACCAGCCCCTTTGCTTGATTTGCTCAGTGGTGTACTGCTGGAGGGCTTCTGGAATCTTCAAGGAACGTTCCAGGTATAGATTTCTGGAGTTTCCAAAAGTCGGGTACTTCAGCTCACAGTACCGGTTTGCAAATTTTATAGGATCAATCGAAGGGAGCAGCTGGTCAGCTTTTTCCTGCTGTGTGAAGTTCTTCTCCCACCATGAGGAATCGTGCATTAGAGCAATGATGGACTGGGAGGAAGCTCCTCGCTTGCGCTTGCCAGTAGCCTTACCTTTGCCTTTCCTTCGTGAGGCAGACATCCTGAAAAGCAGAAAACTAGGAAATGGATAAAATAGGAAAGCAAATAGGCAATGCAAACAAAGGAAACTCAAAGCGGTACAGGAGAAATAGAATAAGGAAAATGAGTAATTGAAATGTGATTGAATTAATGTTAAATGGAAAGAGAAAAATCAATATGACATAGTGAGAAAGTTAGAGGAAAGTGAAAATAATCAGAAAAGAGATCAAAAGGTTTAGTATGGTTAGGATTTGAAAAAGAAATTAGTAAATTAAAATCAGTGAGTTAGTAAAGTGCGGGTTAAAGTAAGTGGCATAGAGAAAAAAAAACCATATAACAAAGATTCACAGGTAAGAATAGAAGTACTCATAATTGAACAAGCAGTTTATGAACCAGGAAATCAAAAAGGATAAGATAGTCTGCCATAGCATTCATGTAATGGTTTGGGTAAAGCAGAGTAAAACAGATTTCAGAAATGCCAAACCCAAACATGAATGAAAACAATTTAAAAAAAATTGGGCAGCATTTCGGCTAAAATTGGATTGTCCCGGAAAATAAACAGCAATCTTATCAGTTCATATGAATTAAAGGAAAGTAAGCTGCATGTACATAGATATAAAATAAGCATAAAAAACTCAATGTAAACAGCAGCAACATACAAGAAAGCAGCATATGAATCATGAATATAGCAGCAACAGATTTGCACATAGGATAAACACAGAAGTAAGAACAGTGCAAGTAAACAGACCTAGATCCATGAACCACAGCCTAAGCTACCTAACAACCTAAAAATTTCACTACAACATGCATATCTATCTATCTTAATTATGAACAGAAACGGAAAAAAATTATAGAAAAACGACGAACGGATAAAAAGGATTTGCGTTTTGTGAAACCTGGTAGGCGGGAGGGTGGAACGGGGAAGAAGGTGGCTGCGGCGGCATTCGGCGCGGTGGCGGGGCACGGCGTCGCGGTGGCGGCTGAGGGGGGGCAGTGGCGGAGAGGGGGGAAGAGAGGAAGAAGGAAGAAGAGAGAAGGGGAGGGGGGTGGAACGGCGGTGGCGTCTGGGCGGCGGCGGCGCCGGGGTGGTGGCGTGGCGGCTGGCCGGCGGTGGCTGGGGGAAGAAGAAGAGAGAAGGGGAAGAGGGTTAAGGGTGAAGGGGGGGCTGCGCAACTGATAGGGTTTGCGTGGCTGGGGGGGTTATATTATCGAATCCACGCGGCCGCGTGGGGCACGCGGTCGCATGGTTGGGATGAAAATAGGGATGATGCGATCGCGTGGGTCGCGCGATCGCATGAGAGGGGGAAAAGAGGAATGACGCGATCGCGTGGGTCTCGCAATCGCATCGCTGGAATTCGTGCTAAACGCACGCCTCCAGCGCCGTTTCGGCGTAACTCTCTGTCTCCTTTTGGGGTGATATGCAATCTATGCGACGCGATCGCGTCGCTCACGCAGTCGCATGGTATTGGGGTTGGGTAAGTGACGCGATCGCGTGGGCCAATTTGTGCGAAACGCACAAGAGCCGCATGATTTCAGCCCAACTTTCTGTTCGTTGGATCCTTAGGCCGATATATATATCACGCGGCCGCGTGGATCACACGATCGCATGGGTGGCGTTTTTCGCGATATGACGCGATCGCACAGGGCATGTGATCGCGTCGTGCAACCCTTTTTTTCTTTTTTTTTTAAACATGAAAAGAAATGCAGAATACAATGACTATCATGAATGCTTATGCATGATTCCAGGTTTAATAAATTAAAAGGAAAAAGGAAAAATGAAAGCAATTAACAAGAAATAAATTGAAAAAGAAGTGACCATACCATGGTGGGTTGTCTCCCACCTAGCACTTTTAGTTAAAGTCCTTAAGTTTGACATTGGAAGAGTATCCTGTTATGGTGGCTTATATTTAAATTCGTCCAAAAATTTCCACCAGTGCTTGGAATGCCAATAGCCTCCGGGGTCCCAAACTAGGCATGTGAAGCTTTTGAGCAGCTTTAAATATATTGTTAGGCTCCCGGGACGACAAATGTCAGAATAAACTCCAGGATTCTAAGCCTTGCTTTTAAATCCGCCTCCATCTTGATCTACATGTCTCCATCCGGGCGGTTTAAAAAGTAGAATCTCACCGTGGGGACCAAACGTTCTCCGTGATCCATGCAATTAAGCATGATACCAATCCGTGTACTTCGAGGTGAAGCATGGAACCTTATTGAACCTTGTGCACCAGCTCTGAGTACGAGCCATTTTCCTCTTACTCTTAAAGCCGCAGAGAGCTCTAAGCTGGCCATCTGTTTCGAGCAAACCATATTCAAGTGAATAAGTGAAGTTATAAGTTAAGGATTGTACCCACTTGAAGCTTGTATTAGGTGGTAATGGCCTTGGGATAGGTGTTTTTGGTGGTTCTGCAAGTTCCCGTTTCCTTGTGCTCTTCTGTGAATTCTTCCACCTCCTTGCAAAGATCTTCACTTGTATCTGTATCCTGGTCAAAGTCTTCTATGTCTTCCTCATCACTCAAGTCATAGATTGGAGGTTGAGAGAAATCCACCTCTGCATCATCTTCATATTCACTTGGGGAAGATTCTTCGATTTCAGAGAATTCACTTGCAGATGTAAGTTCATCACCAAGAGAGCTAGACTTGTGAATATCATCATCAAGGAAAATTGCTTCTTGGATTATTCCGTCTGATTCCTCATAAACGATTTGCCTTGGAGATTGTACAGTATCTTCCTTAGCATCAACTGTAGCATCCTGGATGGAGTTTTCCTCAATTCTGGATTCCCAAGGAAGTTCAGCATCACCTAGATCTTCAACCAACTCTTCTTCTTGAACAATGACAGCTTCTTCCACTTGTTCTAGTACGAATTCATTCTCTGCCTTGTCCACTAGAGTCTCTAGTATTTCTTTCATGCTACGCTCTTCATCGGGTTGTCCACATGGAGCTGTGGTTGATCCTTGTATATTCGAGCGCTTAGTGGCCCATTGGATTAGTGCTTGCTCCAGTTGTTGAATGGTTGTTTGAAATTTAATTACTGTTTCTTTTAGGCGATCATCTGCTTCGCGGTTTGCTGGACTTAGACATGATACATAGGGAAGTGGTGATGACTGGGAACGATTGGATTGGTATTGGGGTAAGGAAGGATCATATGATGGCGAATGGTGAAGAGAAGCTTGTGAGTGTGGTGGTTCGAGGTTATGTAGAAAGGACGGTTCATATGCACGGGGTGGAGCTTGTTGGTAATTACAAGGTTGTCCACCATGTCTTTCAGCTGGGTATGAGCGGTAGAATGGTCTTTGTCCAGGATATCTCGGAGGGTGTTGCTGCCAAAAGGGTTGATTAGATCCTCTTGGTTCCATCCATCCTTGATTGGTCTAACCTTGATGCACATTCCTGCTGTAACTTCTATTTCCTTTAACAATATTAGAACCAAACTCAAAGCGAGTGGGGTGAGAGTTCATGGTAGCAAATAAAGATAAAAAGGAAAAACGAAGATAAATAAACAAGCAAAAGAAAAATATTTACAATAACCAATAATAAGGCACACGTTAGCAGTTCCCCGGCAACGGCGCCATTTTGACGTTAGGATTTTTGCCAGTAAAGAATGTCATAAAAACAGTCGCGTTGTAGATATAGTCTCTAAACTGAAAAAAATCCCTTCGTATAAATGTTTTGGGTGTCACAAGTAACAAACCCCTTTAGAAATTGTTAACCGAGTATTCAAACCTCGGGTCGTCTTCTCAAGGAACTGCGAGGAAGTATGTTCTTATTATTGGTTATAAAGGTTGTAATCGGGGTTTAGAAGGTGAGAAGCAAGTAATTTAAATGATGCGTGAATTAAATGGCAATTAAAAATAAATAATAACTGTAAAACAACTCTTGGCAAGATAAGGGAATTTAGAGGTCTAACTTAGTTATCTCTCTCAACTATAATAAAAGTTGAATCTAAACTCCACTTGGTCAACCTTTACCAGGGCAAAGGAAAGTCAAGGGACTAATTAAATTGACCTTTGAATCCTAATTATTTCCTAAGAAAAGGTTGGGATTATTCAGGTTCAGCTCAATTAGCAAGATAACGATTATTAATTACGTTGAGTTTAATAACTGTTGAGTTACTAAATTCTTAATCAGAACCAAAAGGGGAAAAAGTAAAATTGCTGGAATAATAAAAATATCCTTAGATGGATGGGAAGCAATGGCAACTTAATTCAAAGAGAACAATTATAAACTGAAAATACCTCAATTATCATTAATTCAAAGAACAATCCGTGACATGGGAGAAATTCATAAATCAAATTATAATAATAAATTCAAATGTTGGAATAAATAAATAAAAGTAAAACTTAAAATAAAAGAACATTAAACCTGGGATCCAGAGTTACTCTTAAAACAAGAAGAAATCCTAAATCCTAAAAGAGAGAGAGAACCTCTCTCTAGACTAAATCTAAATCATAGAAAAAACTAGAAATTTGGCGAACTCCCCCTGAATGGATGCATTCCCATACTTCATAACCTCTGGTCTATGCCTTCTGGACTTGGATTTGGGCCAAAAAGGGCCTCAGAACTCGTTATGAGCGTTTTCTGCAATTTCTGGTGCGTGGCCTCTGTCATATTAAAAATGACTCCGCTCCTATCAATGATGCTTTTCCACTTGATAGCTTGCAAGCAGTATCTGAGGTGGTTCCTTGGTATGCACCTGTAGCTAATTATTTGGTTAGTCGTACCTTTCCTCCTAATTTTACTAAGCATCAAAGGGACAAGCTGAAAAGCAAGTCCAAATATTATATATCGGATGACCCATATTTATGGAGATGTGGTACTGATCAAATAATTAGAAGGTGTGTACCACAATCAGAATTCCAGTCAATTTTAGAGGCCTGCCACTCTTCTAAGAGTGGTGGACACTTTGGTCCTCAGAGAACTGCTAGAAAAATTTTAGACTGTGGTTTCTGGTGGCCCACACTTTTTAAGGATGCTAGCATATATTGTGACTCTTGCCCCCAATGCCAAAGGTTTAGGAATATATCCAAGAGGGATGAGATGCCCCAACAACTTAGGTTGTTCTGTGAGATTTTTTATGTTTGGGGAATTGACTTCATGGCTCCATTTCCAAACTATAAAGGTTTCTTCTATATATTGTTAGTTGTTGATTACGTGTCTAAATGGGTGGAAGTAATTCCTACCCATACTAATGATGCTAACGTTGTTGTATCTTTTGTTTGAAACAATATTATATGTCGCTTTGGATCACCACGAGAAATCATGAGTGATCAAGGCACTCAATTTTGCAACAGGAGAATGACAAATCTGTTGAAGAAACAAGGCATCATTCACAAGGTAGCGACAGCCTACCATCCCCAGACCAATGGGAAAACCGAGGTGTCAAATAGGGAGATCAAGCGCATATTAGAGAAGATCATAAAGCCTTACAGGAAGGACTGGAGTGCTCGACTGGCAGATGCGCTTTGGGCTTATCGAACCGCATACAAGACACCTATCAGAATGAGTCCCTTCCGCCTCATCTACGGGAAGGCTTGTCACCTTCCAGTAGAAGTGGAACACAAGGCTTACTGGGCTGTGAAGGAATGCAACTCAGGATTGGGAGGAGCCGGCATTGAAAGGAAACTACAACTACAGGAATTAGAGTGCCTTCGAATGGAAGCGTATGAGAACTCACGGCTCTATAAGGAAAGGGTAAAGGCGATGCATGACAGGAATATCAAGCAGAGAGAGTTTAGAGTTGGGGATCTGGTCATCCTCTATAACTCAAGGCTGAGACTCATGCCAGAAAAGTTGCGATCAAGGTGGGAAGGACCCTACAGGGTGGAGAAGGTTGAACCTTATGGAGTCTTTCACCTGAGCTATCCGTCAAGCCCTACCTTCTTCAAGGTAAACGGCCACCGCTTGAAGTTATATCATGGTGAGAAGATGAAGAGCAAAAAGGAGCTGGAGATCATCCACTTGAAGGATCCAGCACAAGAAGAGGACTAAGTTCATGGACCGTTGATGAGCGGATAATTTATACGCTTTTTGGCATTGTTTTTAGTATGTTTTTAGTATATTTTAGTTAGTTTTTATTATATTTTTATTAGTTTTTATTTAAAATTTACTTTTCTGGACTTTACTATGAGTTTGTGTATTTTTCTATGATTTCAAGTATTTTCTGGCTGAAATTGAGGGACCTGAGCAAAAATCTGATTCAGAGGCTGAAAAGGGCTGCAGATGCTGTTCGATTCTGACCTCCCTGCACTCGAAGTAGATTTTCTGGAGCTACAGAAGCCCAATTGGCGCGCTCTTAATTTCGTTGGAAAGTAGACATCCTGGGCTTTCTAGCAATATATAATAGTCTATACTTTGCCTGAGATTTGATGGCCCAAACAGGCATTCCAAGTCAGCTTCAGAATTCCCAGCGTTTAACGCCAGAACTGGCACAAAAGCTGGAGTTAAACGCCCAAACTGGCACAAAAGCTGGCGTTTAACTCCAAGAAAAGTCTCTACATATGGAAGCTTCAATGCTCAGCCCAAGCACACACCAAGTGGGCCCGGAAGTAGATTTTTACGTCATTTACTCATTTTTGTAAACCTTAAGCTACTAGTTCTCTATAAATAGGACCTTTTGCTATTGTATTTTCATCTTGGTTCTTCTGGTTCCCTCTCTGGGGCCGAAGCCAATGATCACCATTATCACTTATGTATTTTCAACAGTGGAGTTTCTACACACCATAGATTAACGTGTGGAGCTCTGCTGTACCTCGAGTATTAATGCAATTACTATTATTTTCCATTCAATTTAGCTTATTCTTGTTCTAAGATATTCATTTGCACCCAAGAACATGATGAATGTGATGATTATGTGACGCTCATCATCATTCTCACTTATGAACGTGTGCCTGACCACCACTTCTGTTCTACATGCAAACAAGGCTTGAATGTTTATCTCTTGGATTCCTTAATCAGAATCTTCGTGGTATAAGCTAGAATTGATGGCGGCATTCTTGAGAATCCAGAAAGTCTAAACCTTGTCTGTGGTATTCCGAGTAGGATTCAAGGATTAATGACTGTGACGAGCTTCAAACTCGCGATTGTGGGGCGTTAGTGACAGACGCAAAAGAATCACTGGATTCTATTCCGACATGATCGAGAACCGACAGATGAATAACCGTGCTGTGACAGAGCGCGTTGAACATTTTCACTAAGAGGACGGGACTGTAGCCATTGACAACAGTGATGCCCAACATACAGCTTGCCATGGAAAGGAGTAAGAAGGATTGGATGAAGACAGTAGGAAAGCAGAGAGACGGAAGGGACAAGCATCTCCATACGCTTATCTGAAATTCTCACCAATGAATTACATAAGTATCTCTATCTTTATTTTATGTTTTATTCATCTTTTAATTATCAATCCTCCATAACCATTTGAATCCACCTGACTGAGATTTACAAGATGACCATAGCTTGCTTCATACCAACAATCTCTGTGGGATCGACCCTTACTCGCGTAAGGTTTATTACTTGGACGACCCAGTGCACTTCCTGGTTAGTTGTGCGAAGTTGTGATAAAGAGTTGATATTGCAATTGAGCGTACCATGTTGATGGCGCCATTGATGATCACAATTTCGTGCACCAAGTTTTTGGCGCCGTTTCCGGGGATTGTTCGAGTTTGGACAACTGACGGTTCATCTTGTTGCTTAGATTAGGTAATTTTATTTTATTTTGTTCTTCAGAGTTCTTAAGAATGAATTCTAGAGTTTCAGATGATGTTTTCATCATCACCAAAGTTGATTGATTCTCATCAATTTAGCTCTTGAATGTAATGTCCTGCTGAAGCTTGGCTAGCCATGTCTAATCTTTTTAGACTAAAGCTTTAGACTAACATTGCATGATTCCTGGAAATTCTTATTAAGAATTTTGATATCCTTATTTTCTTTTCCACTTAATTTTCGAAAAATCCAAAAAATTTTTATAAAATCTTAAAATAAAAAATATTTTTATGTTTCTTGTTTGAGTCTATTGTCTAGTTTTAAGTTTGGTGTCAATTGCATGTTTTTAGTCTTCTAATTTTCGAAAATTACATGCATTATGTTCTTCATTGATCTTCAAGTTGTTCTTGATGATTTCCTTGCTCTGATTTTTAAATTCTCTTGTCTTGAGTGTTTTGTTGTTTCTCATATGCATTCTCAAGTTGTTAGTGTCAATAGTATACAAACATCTAAGTTTGGTGTCTTGCATGCATTGTTTATTTGATTTTAGTTGCATTTTGATTATTCCTCATCATTAAAAATTCAAAAAAAATTTTTAATTTGTGTCTTTTCAAGTCAATAATACAGAGAATTGAAGATTTAGAACATGCAGCAGAGGAATTACACAAAAAAAGCTGGGCGTTCAAAACGCCCAGTGAAGAAGGAAAACTGGCGTTTAAACGCCAGCCAGGGTACCTGGCTGGGCGTTTAACGAACAAAAGGGTAGCATTTTGGGCGTTAAACACCAGAATGGATACCATTCTGGGCGTTTAACGCCAGGATGATACAAGAGGGAAGATTTTGTTTTTTATTCAATTTTTTTTTAAGTTTTCATGATTTTTCAAAATCAAATCTTTTTCAAACCATATCTTTTCAATCATATATTTTCAAAATCAATTTCTTTTCATTTTTCAAAAAAAAAATACTTGCTAACAATTAATGATTTGATTCAACAATTCAAATATGTTGCCTTTTCTGTTGAGAAAGGTTTAATGTCTGAATCATATCTTTTAAATTTCTTGTTAGCCAACTCATTAATTTTAAAAATCAAATCTTTTTATATTGTTTTTCCATCATATCTTTTCAATCATATCTCTTTAAAACCATAACTTTTCAATCATATCTTTTCAATCACATCTTTTTCAAAATTATTTTTCAATCATATCTTTTTGATTTCTAATTTCAAAATCTTTTTCAAAAATCACTTTATTTCTTTCCCAACTTTAATTTTTGAAAATCATTCTTCAATTTTTCAAAATTTATTCAAAATCTTTTAATTTATTTTCGAAAATTCTTCCCCTCTTCTCACATCCTTCTATTTAAGGACTAACACTCCTCCACTATCAACAATTCGAACTCTATCTCTCTTGATAAGTTCGAATTCTTCTTATTCTACCTCCTCCTTCTATTCTTCTTTTCCTCTGACATCTCAAGGAATCTCTATACTGTGACATAGAGGATTCCATATTTTCTTGTTCTCTTCTCTTTCATATGAGCAGGAGCAAAGACAAAAGCATTCTTGTTGAGGCTGACCCTGAACCTGAAAGGACCTTGAAGCGAAAGCAAAGAGAAGCTAAAGCACTACTCTCAGTAGAGGACCTAACAGAAATCTTCAAACAAGAAGAAGACATGGCAGTGGAAAACAACAACAATGCCAACAATGCAAGGAAGGTGCTGGGTGACTTTACTACACCTACTCGCGACTTCTATGGGAGAAGCATCTCTATCCCTGCCATTGGAGCAAATAACTTTGAGCTTAAGCCTCAATTAGTTTCTCTAATGCAACAGAATTGCAAGTTCCATGGACTTCCATTGGAAGATCCTCATCAGTTTTTGGCTGAATTCTTGCAAATCTGTGACACTGTCAAGACCAATGGGGTTGACCCTGAGGTCTACAGACTTATGCTATTCCTCTTTGCTGTAAGAGACAGAGCTAGGATATGGTTGGACTCACAACCTAAAGAAAGCCTGAACTCTTGGGAAAAGCTAGTCAATGCCTTCTTGGCAAAGTTCCTTCCACCTCAAAAAATTGAGTAAGCTTAGAGTGGAAGTCCAAACCTTCAGACAGAAGGAAGGTGAACCCCTCTATGAAGCTTGGGAAAGATACAAACAATTGATCAGAAAGTGTCCTTCTAACATGCTTTCTGAATGGAGCATCATAGGTATCTTCTATGATGGTCTGTCTGAACTATCCAAGATGTCATTGGACAGCTCTGCTGGAGGATCTCTTCATCTGAAGAGGACGCCTGCAGAAGCTCAAGAACTCATTGAAATGGTTGCAAATAACCAATTTATGTACATTTCTGAAAGGAATCCTGTGAACAATGGGACGAATCAGAAGAAAGGAGTTCTTGAGATTGATACTCTGAATGCCATATTGGCTCAGAACAAAATATTGACTCAGAAAGTCAATATGATTTCTCAAAGTCTGTCTGGAATGCAAGCTGCACCAGGCAGTACTAAAGATGCTTCATCTGAAGAAGAAGCTTATGATCCTGAGAACCCATCAATGGAAGAGGTGAATTACATGGGAGAACCCTATGGAAACACCTATAATCTTTCATGGAGAAATCATCTAAATCTCTCATGGAAAGATCAACAGAGACCTCAACAAGGTTTCAACAACAATAATGGTGGAAGAAACAGATTTAGCAATGGCAAGCCTCTTCCATCATCTTCTCAACAATAGACAGAGAATTCTAAGCAGAGCCACTCTGACTTAGCAACCATGGTCTCTGATCTAATCAAAACCACTCAAAGTTTCATGACTGAAACAAGGTCCTCCATTAGAAACTTTTAGAGGCACAAGTGGGTCAGCTGAGTAAGAAAGTTACTGAACTCCCTCCTAGTACTCTTCTAAGCAATACAGAAGATAATCCAAAAGGAGAGTGTACGGCCATCAACATGGCCGAATTTGGAGAGAAGAAAGAGGCAGTGAGCGCCACTGAGGAAGACCTCAATGGATGTCCACTGGCCTCTAATAAGTTCCCTAACGAGGAACCATGGGAATCTGAGGCTCACACTAAGACCATAGAGATTTCATTAGATTTACTTCTGCCATTCATGAGCTCTGATGAGTATTCTTCCTCTGAAGAGGATGAAGATGTCACTGAAGAGCAAGTTGCTAAGTACCTTGGAGCAATCATGAAGCTAAATGACAAGTTATTTGGTAATGAGACTTGGCAGGACGAACCCCCTTTGCTCACCAAAGAACTGGATAACTTGACTAGGTAGAGATTACCTCAAAAGAGACAGGACCCTGGGAAGTTCTCAATACCTTGTACATTAGGCACCATGACCTTCGAGAAGGCTCTGTGTGACCTAGGGTCAAGCATAAACCTCATGCCTCTCTCTGTAATGGAGGAGCTAGGGATCTTTGAGGTACAAGCTGCAAGAATCTCACTAGAGATGGCAGACAATTCAAGAAAACAAGCTTATGGACTTGTAGAGGATGTTCTGGTAAAGGTTGAAGACCATTACATCCCTACTGATTTCATAGTTCTAGAGACTGGGAAGTGCATGGATGAATCCATCATCCTTGGTAGACCCTTCCTAGCCACAGCAAAGGCTGTGATTGATGTTGACAGAGGAGAATTGATCATTCAAGTGAATGAAGAATCCTTTGTGTTTAAGGCTCAAGGATATCCCTCTGTAACCATGGAGAGGAAGCATGAAGAGCGTCTCTCAAAACAGAGTCAAACAGAGCCCCCACAGTCAAACTCTAAGTTTGGTGTTGGGAGGCCACAACGAAATTCTAAGTTTGGTGTTGAACCCCCACATTCAAACTCTAAGTTTGGTGTTGGGAGGTTCCAACATTGCTCTGAACATCTGTGAGGCTCTATGAGGGCCTACTGTCAAGCTACTGACATTAAAGAAGCACTTGTTGGGAGGCAACCCAATGTCATATTTATCTATTTTCCTTTGTTATTTTATGATATCTGTAGGTTGATGATCATGTGAAGTCACAAGATCAATTGAAAAAGCAAAAACAGAAAGAAAAACAGCACACCCTGGAGGAAAACTTGCTGGTGTTTAAACGCCAGTGAAGACAGCATAATGGGCGTTTAACGCCTAGTCTGGAACCATTCTGGGCGTTTAACGCCAGAAAGGGGCACCAAACTGGCATTTAACGCCAGGAATGGGCAAGCAGCTGGCATTAAATGCCAGAAAAGGGCAGCAGCCCGGGGTTTAATGCCAGGATTGGCAGAAAGGGCGTTTTGCATGCCACTTGGTGCAGGGATGAGCTATCCTTGACACCTCAGGATCTGTGGACCCCACAGGATCCCCACCTACCCCACCACTCTCTTTCTTCTTCACCCATTCACCAATCACCTCAATACCTCTCCACCCCTATATAAACCCTTCTTCACTCCTTCATTTTCGCACAACCAAAACACTACTTCTCCCCCTTTGCCGAACCACAAAGCCCCCTCCATCTCCTCCATTTTCTTCTTTTTCTACTCCTTTCTTTCTTCTTTTGCTCGAGGATGAGCAAACCTTCTAAGTTTGGTGCGGTAAAAGCGTTGCTTTTTGTTTTTCCATAACCATTTATGGCACCTAAGGCCAGAGAAACCTCTAGAAAGAGGAAAGGGAAGGCAAAAGCTTCCACCTCCGAGTCATGGGAGATGGAGAGATTCATCTCAAGGGTGCATAAAGACCACTTCTATGAAATTGTGGCCATGAAGAAGGTGATCCTCGAGGTCCCTTTCAAACTCAAAAAGAGTGAATATCCGGAGATCCAACATGAGATCCGAAGAAGAGGTTGGAAAGTTCTTACCAACCCCATTCAACAAGTCAGAATCTTAATGGTTCAAGAGTTTTATGCCAATGCATGGATCACCAAGAACCATGATCAAAGTGTGAACCCGGACCCAAAGAATTGGCTTACAATGGTTCCGGGGAAATGCTTAGATTTTAGTCCGAAAAATGCAAGGTTGGCATTCAACTTGCCCATGATGCAAGGAGATGAACACCCTTACACTAGAAGGGTCAACTTTGATCAAAGGTTGGACCAAGTCCTCATAGACATTTGTGAAGAGGGCGCTCAATGGAAGAGAGATTCAAGAGGAAAGTCGGTTCAACTGAGAAGGCATGACCTCAAGCCCGTGGCTAGGGGATGGTTGGAGTTTATCCAACGCTCAATCATTCCCACTAGCAACCGGTCCGAAGCTACTATAGACCGGGGTATCATGATTCATTGCATCATGATTGGAGAAGAAGTAGAAGTTCATGAGGTTATATCCCAAGAACTTTATAAGGTGGCGGACAAGTCCTCTACCTTGGCAAGGTTAGCCATCCCTCATCTCATTTGTCACCTTTGTAATTCAGTTGGAATTAACACAGAGGGAGACATCCTCATTGATGAGGACAAGCCCATCACTAAGAAGTGGATGGAGCAAACAAGAGATCCCACTCATGAACATGAGGAAATTCCTCATCATGAAATCCCTGAGATGCCTCAAGGGATGCACTTTCCTCCACAAAACTATTGGGAGCAAATCAACACCTCCCTAGGAGAATTGAGTTCCAACATGGGACAACTAAGGGTGGAGCACCAAGAACATTCCATCCTCCTCCATGAAATTAGAGAAGATCAAAGAATCATGAGAGAGGAACAACAAAGGCAAGGAAGAGACATTGAGGAGCTCAAGCACTCCATAAGATCTTCAAGAGGAAGAACAAGCCACCATCAATAAGGTAGACCCGTTCTTTAATCTCCTTGTTCTTTATTTTTCTGTTTTTCGAAAATTATGCTTTATGTTTTATTTATATTTGTGTCTTATGATCATTAGTGTCTTAGTGTCTATGCCTTAAAGTTATGAATGTCCTATGAATCCATCACCTTTCTTAAATGAAAAATGTTCTTAATTGAAAAAGAGAAGAATTGCATGAATTTCGAATTTTATAACAGATTAATTATTTTGATGTGGTGGCAATAATTTTGATTTCTGAATGTATGCTTGAAAAGTGCATATGTCTTTTGAATTTGTTGTTCATGAATGTTAAAATTGTTGGCTCTTGAAAGAATGATGAAAAAGGAGACATGTTACTGAGGATCTGAAAAAATCATAAAAATGATTCTTGAAGCAAGAAAAAGCAGTGAATTCAAAAAAAAAAGAGAGCAAGCAGAAAAAGCCAATAGCCCTTTAAACCAAAAGGCAAGGATAATAAAAAGGTTCCAAGGCTTTGAGCATCAGTGGATAGGAGGGCCTACAGGAATAAAATCCTGGCCTAAGCGGCTAAACCAAGCTGTCCCTAACCATGTGCTTGTGGCGTGAAGGTGTCAAGTGAAAACTTGAGACTGAGCGGTTAAAGTCGTGATCCAAAGCAAAAAAATGCGTGTGCTTAAGAACCCTGGACACCTCTAATTGGGGACTCTAGCAAAGCTAAGTCACAATCTGAAAAGGTTCACCCAGTTATGTGTCTGTGGCATGGATGTATCCGGTAGTAATACTGGAAAACAAAGTGCTTTGGGCCACGACCAAGACTCATAAAGTAGCTGTGTTCAAGAATCATCATACTTAACTAGGAGAATCAATAACACTATCCGAATTCTGAGTTTCTATAGAAGCCAATCATTCTGAACTTCAAAGGATAAAGTGAGATGCCAAAACTGTTTAGAGGCAAAAAGCTAAAAGCCCCGCTCATCTAATTAATACTGATCTTCATAGATGTTTTTGGAATTCATTGTATATTCTCTTCTTTTTATCCTACTTGATTTTCAGTTGCTTGGGGACAAGAAACAATTTAAGTTTGGTGTTGTGATGAGCGGATAATTTATACATTTTTTGGCATTGTTTTTAGTATGTTTTAGTATATTTTAGTTAGTTTTTATTATATTTTTATTAGTTTTTATTTAAAATTTACTTTTCTAGACTTTACTATGAGTTTGTGTGTTTTTCTATGATTTTAGGTATTTTCTGGCTGAAATTGAGGGACCTGAGCAAAAATCTGATTCAGAGGCTGAAAAGGGCTGCAGATGCTGTTGGATTCTGACCTCTCTGCACTCAAAGTGGATTTTATGGAGCTACAGAAACCCATTTGGCGCGCTTTTAATTGCGTTGAAAAGTAGACATTCTGGGCTTTCTAGAAATATATAATAGTCCATACTTTTCCTGAGATTTGATGGCCCAAACAGGCGTTCCAAGTCAGCTTCAGAATTCCCAGTGTTTAACGCCGGAACTGGCACAAAAGCTAGAGTTAAACGCCCAAACTGGCACAAAAGCTGGCGTTTAACTCCAAGAAACGTCTCTACACATGGAAGCTTCAATGTTCAGTCCAAGCACACACCAAGTGGGCCCGAAAGTGGATTTTTACGTCATTTACTCATTTTTGTAAACCCTAAGCTACTAGTTATCTATAAATAGGACCTTTTGCTATTGTATTTTCATCTTGGTTCTTCTGGTTCCCTCTCTGGGGCCGAAGACAATGATCACCATTATCACTTATGTATTTTCAACGGTGGAGTTTCTACACACCACAGATTAAGGTGTGGAGCTCTGTTGTACCTCGAGTATTAATGCAATTACTATTATTTTCCATTCAATTCAGCTTATTCTTGTTCTAAGATATTCATTTGCACCCAAGAACATGATGAATGTGATGATTATGTGACGCTCGTCATCATTCTCACTTATGAACGTGTGCCTGACAACCACTTCTGTTCTACATGCAAACAAGGCTTGAATGTTTATCTCTTGGATTCCTTAATCACAATCTTGGTAGTATAAGCTAGAATTGATGGCGGCATTCTTGAGAATCCAGAAAGTCTAAACCTTGTCTGTGGTATTCCGAGTAGGATTCAAGGATTGAATGACTGTGACGAGCTTCAAACTCGCGATTGTGGGGCGTTAGTGACAGACGCAAAAGAATCACTGGATTCTATTCCGACATGATCGAGAACCGACAGATGAATAACCGTGCTGTGACAGAGCGCGTTGAACATTTTCACTGAGAGGACGGGACTGTAGCCATCGGCAATGGTGATGCCCAACATACAGCTTTCCATGGAAAGGAGTAAGAAGGATTGGATGAAGACAGTAGGAAAGCAGAGAGACGGAAGGGACAAAGCATCTCCATACGCTTATCTGAAATTCTCACCAATGAATTACATAACTATCTCTATCTTTATTTTATGTTTTATTCATCTTTTAATTATCAATCCTCCATAACCATTTGAATCCGCCTGACTGAGATTTACAAGATGACCATAGCTTGCTTCATACCAACAATCTCCGTGGGATCGACCCTTACTCGCGTAAGGTTTATTACTTGGACGACCCAGTGCACTTGCTGGTTAGTTGTGCGAAGTTGTGCTAAAGAGTTGAGATTGCAATTGAGCGTACCATGTTGATGGCGCCATTGATGATCACAATTTCATGCACCAACCGTCCAACTTAAGGACGTTAAACAAAAGTGCTAGGTGTGAGTCAACCCACCATGGTATGGTCTTCCCTTTTTTATTATTTTCATCTCATTTATACTAATGTTAATTCTCAATTCTGCACATTTTTTATATTTAAAAAAAAGCATCCATGTGCGAGCGTCTATGACGCGTACGCGTCACTGGTGGGTGCATGAAAAGAAAAAATGGGCAGAGAGTTGTGTCAGAATTGCACAGAAGCGGTGCCTCACACACAAGCTGACCCACGCGTACGCGTGGGTTGATCATCGGCATAAAATGTGTTTTGTCCGAGAGTTGATCTGCCTTGGCACTGGAATCGTGCGTCTAGCATGACCAGTGGTCACGCGTACGTGTCATAGACGCCTACGCGTCACCTGTCACTTTGCCAACTGGAGCGTAAGCGTTCATGACGCGTGCGCGTGGGTGTGTTAATCAGCGTAAATGGGTATTTTGAACAGAGAGTTGTGTGAGATCGAAGATGGATTCGCGTGTTTTGCACGGATCCTGATCACGCGCATGCTTGATCGACGCTTACGCGTCCCTTACCTTTTAGCCCACCCCCGCGTACGCATGGGCGACGCGTGCGCGTCGACTGCGCCGCGTAACTTAATCAGCGCACCCCACTGTTACGTTCTCTTCCAACCTTCTTTCCTTTTCTTTTATTTTCTTTCAAATCCTAAACCTTTCTTCCTCTTCTTCTTACTCTCTTCCTCATCCTTCTTCTTCTTACTCTCTTCCTCATCCTTCTTCTTGTTCTTACTCTCTTCCTCATCCTTCTTCTTCTTCTCTCTTTCTTAATTTCTTCTTCCATTCTTACTACTCTTTTCTCACTAATACTCCCAATTACCTCCCTATTTTCATCTTCTTCTTTTTAAGGTTCTTTTACTTTCTCTCTTCTCTTCTCCTCCCTATAGGTCGGTGATACAATCAGAAGGCCAGTCCTCACTCATTTCAAGTTGGTGACTTAGTACTTAGAAAGACCAAGCAAGCCAGGTGACCTCCATCCTATGGGAAACGTGCCGCCATATGAGAAGGTCCACTTAGAATCCTTGAAGTCCTCAGAAATGGTGCTTATAAGCTTGAATCTCTAAATAGTACAATATTACCTAACACTTGGAATATTTCCTCTTTAAAGCAGTATTTTAGCTAAAATGACAGGGACAGGCTTGTACACTTTTTCCAACTCAGAAGTTTTTTTCCAAAAAGGATTTTGTTTGGAGAGGTTTTAATGAGAAAAGACTACCTGCACCTTCGTAAACAAAAGTCATATAACAATCCATTATGGCCTGAGAAAGGCTGATCTATATCAACTATCTCTTTTCTTTTGAATTAACTATCTCATTTTTTCAATCTATATCAACTAGCTTCCGATCTATATCAATCCGAACTATGACTACCTACAGTCAATCAACTCATTCAATCAAATATTGAACAATCACAAAGTGTATCCACTATTGATAACTCTCCAAAATCACAATGCAAACATGCAAACTCAAACTCCAATCAATTGTCAAACAAATCAACGATATACTCTCACTCAATACAAGTGCACTCTATCAAACCTACTAACGAATAGGAATCGAACATATTGGTGTAATACAATACCAACTCACGGCAATCTAAAATGGTCATTGCCAAGGAACCAAATCAACCAATCAAAAGTTCATAATTTATCAAATAGTTATCAGAATATTATCCCAACAAGTTTAAGAAACTATCTATTACAACCCAAAAAAGATAAAATAAATTGGCAAGTCCAAATTTCATCAAAACATTGATAACCAAAAATACTTAAACAAAAACTACAAAGATATATCAGCCAGGTTATCATCCTTATCCTCGGCAGCATCATCGTCATCCACCAACAAACCCTCTCGAACGACTTTGCTTAGATCCATCGCCGAGAAGTCACTATTGGGGGTTAATAGGTTTACTTGCATAACAGCACGCTCAAATCCTTCAACAAAGGCATCTAAAATTTTAGTTTGTCTACTGTTCTCCAAATTTTTCAATTTTACAGTAATCTCAATCATTCGGGTATTCATATTAGAGAGATCACTCTCCCTCTTCTTCAACAATTCTACTTCTTTCTCATAATTGCTCTTAACAGCTTTCAGCTCTTCTTCTGTTTCTGACAACTTTCTTTTAAACCTCGGCTATGATATCATTCTTCTTATCTAAATTACTTTTCAATCTGGCTAACTTATCAGTTTCCTCTAACAACCCCTTATGCTTCACCTCCCGACTTCGACCAATGCTCACTAGTCGGAATCTGAGCACCTAAACAAAGGAAATTTTCTCAAATAACTAATTTTTACGATCTTATATATATATATATATATATATATATATATATATATATATATAGACACACAACACACACACACACATATAGTCAACTCGTACCTATAGGGATTTATCAATTGCAACATCTCAAAGCTCGTTCACTAAGTTCACATCGAACAAAGACTGCAACATCTCATCCGCAACAACCATAAAGGGGAAATTTTTGTTCCATACCGAGGAACCATCACCATCCTCGTCAAAACCATGCAATTTTTCTCGATTACTTACAAAATTAGCTAGCTCTTCTAAAGGAATTTCTTTTGACTTTTCCACTAAGTCATCAAACGCATCAACATCAATAAGGTCATATTTTCTCTTTTTAAAAGTAATCTTCTTCCTCCCTCGACTCGGTTGATTAACCTCCCATTCACCATCTCCCTTCTCGGGGTTTAAAGACGAACCCTCCTTTTCCAACTTTTCCGTCCTAAGACGAGCTCTCAAGATCACAGTAGATACACCTGGGTATTTTCTAGCTACAAAAGAAAAACATACATTAACATCCAGATACGAGCTATTTCTAAATATACAAACATTTCCTATCAAACCTTACCAAGATAGTTCACCACTGACATTTTTTCCTCCTCCCATGGAAGAAAATCAAAAAGAGAAATTAAGTTTTCTCTACCAACAACATCCAACAAATAGTCAATTATACACTCATTCCTCGAATTTATTTTCTCCGGACCCAAAATATGTTGTGGTTGTGAACACCACCAGAGAGGAAACTTTTCACTGAGATGTTCATCAAGATAAAAAGGAAAATATTCTTCCGCCAATTTTATTTTCAAAAATATTTCTTTGAATTATTTGAACGACAACTTATATATTTAAAAATTGAAAAGCCAGGCGAGCTATTCAAATTTATCCAAACCCCCTTAGCCTTAAACATTGAAAAGAATAAATCTAATGAAGGTTTAACTTCCAAAAACTCCATCAAAATTTCAAAATACCTCAAAAACTCCCAACCATTTAGGTGTAACTAAGACGGTGCACAATTCAACCACTTCAACACACTATACTCAAAATTTGTAAAAGGAAGCTTCACCCGAAACTCTTCCAGAACACAACTATACATATAAAAATTCTCAAAATAATTATCTCTATAAAAGACACGCTCAGCCTTTGTGCATGGCAACAGTTCTACCTGAATCCTAGACCTTACTATCTTTGAAGTATCTATCTCATCAACACTATCCATATCAACAAAGAGAGACCCACGAACTTTAACATCCTCACTCACCCAATTACAACACCCATCATCATTTACATTATGCAACCCTTTTCTCTTTTTCTCATCCATTGTTTACCACAAGACAAAAAAAAGAAGACAAATGGAACAAAAATAGAAACAGAAAGCGAGAAAGACTAACCTCTTTTACTCATCTCTTACTTTTCCAAAATCTGTTTAAAGACGAAACTACACTTGCTTTAATGAAAACCTTTATGATTCTAAATGAGTATATGATAAATCCCAATTTTGTGGTTTATCTTGTGCTTAATTTGGGGGATTTTATCAATTTTTCTTACATTTATTCAATGACATAGCATGGTTTTGTAATTCTTCCTTGATTTGTGCTTAAATGTGAAAACATGCTTTTTAGGCCATTAAATTGGTGATTTTAACTCAACTAATTCTATTTGATGCCTTGAGGTGTTTGTTAGTGATTTCAGGTTCATAAGGCAAGTATTGGATGGAAGAAGTGAAGAGAAAAGCATATAAAGTGGAGAATGCATGAGGAAACAAGGATTGAGAATACATCAATGGACGCGCACACACACCAGGCGCGCGCGCGTGGAAGTGACATTGTATGGCGACACGTACGCGTACAAGGCGCATACGCGTGGATAGGAAAATTGCCAGGCGACGCATACGCGCACATGACGAGTATTTGTCGATGTCCGCATGTGACTCACTTAAAGGCAAAATGCTGGGGGCGATTTCTGAGCTTCCCAGGCCCAAATCCAACTCATTTCTGATGCTATTGAACCCAAGGATTGGAGGGGAATGAACCAAGTTATCCTAGTTTAGTTTCCATCATGTTTTAGGGTAGAATTCTAGATAGAGAAGCTCTCTCCTTTCTCTAGATTTAGGATAGAAATTAGGATAAAGTTCGCTTAATCTCTCTCAAATTCATCTGTCAATTCTTGTTTTTAGTTTAATTCTCTTTACATTTTATTGTTCTATTGTCTCAATCTTCTTAGTTCTCTTGTAATTCATATTTACTCTTTTATGTTTGAACTCTTATGATTTTTTTTTTAATGCATTTCATGTTCTAGTCTTTATATGTTATCTCATTTTATGATGATCTTTTTGTGTTATCATGATTTTATTCTTTGTGATGTTTATTCTCATTTATGTTTGATAGAAGTTTCAGTTTTTTAGAGTTTTACTTTGCTACAGAATTGATGACAATTTCAAGAAGTAGTTATCAAAAACATAAAAAGAGTGGCATTCAATTGAGTGAAAATATTATACTTCAACTCAGGCAGAAGAAGCAAGAAAGAAATTATGAGATGAGCAGACTGCTAATAAACCTTGAGAAGTAGAGCAGAGAATGATTCTGCTTAAGCAGAAAGGTGAGAATGCGTTACGCCAGTGGACGAGTCTAGCATTTAGCCAGAAATGGAGGAATTGGCTTAATGCAATCAGCCAATACTGGTTCAATGCTATGAGTCAGAACTTGATGCTGATAATAACTTCAAGAAGCTTTCAACCAATTGTAGGAATAACTGAGCAACAAGGTTGAGAATCAAAGCTAAATACTTATTCAGAACTGCAAGGATAGATAAACAGTTGCGCCTTTGCAA